>NC_137620.1:36159070-36166570 GCF_963280865.1 Gymnoscopelus braueri | reverse complement strand
GGAACGGAACAGACACACTTAAGTAGAAGCATGCACCCAGACAGACACCCACAGTCTCTCCTGTGATGCTGCATGGCTGCTGTGGCAATGAAGCCACCACAGCCAGCCAGCCAACCAGCCAGCCAGCCAGCCAGCCAGCCAGGGGACGACAGAGGAGAGAAGAAAAGGAGTAACAGAGAGAGAGAGAGAGAGAGGAGCGAGAAGCGAGACAGAGAGGAAGAGGGGAGAGGAACCGACGGTAATAAATCATGTCTAGACACAACCTAATGAAAGCAGCGCAGCCGCCGCTGAAATGTGGACCTATGAGGTCTCTGTGTGTGCGTGTGTACTGGTATCACCACACTTGTGAGGGCCAAATGCCCACAGAAGTATAGTAGAATTTGAGAAATAGACCTTTTCCTGGTCCTCACGTGCGTGCGTGTGAGCGTGCACATTTGTGTGCTTGTGTGTGTGTGTGTGTGTGATGTTTGAGCAGGCACGTTGTGAGTGTTTCATGAATATTTTAAGGCTCCGTTAGCATTTGTCATGTGCAAACACCGGCTCCTACATACAGTGTCGGCTCTCGCACGCATGCACACGTGCACTCACGCGCGCCTATGCACATGTACAGTATACGCACGTACACGCAAACCACACACTGCACCAGGCTGGCAGAGAGCACGCTTCACAGACCGGAAGGGAGTGACGGCATGTGCTCTTCTCTCCAGTGTTGGAAGAAAAACTCTGATTATTTTACTTCAGTAAAAGTAACAATACCACAATATGAAGATATAAGGCCTGTATTCAATATTTGACTTGCATAAAAGCTCAAAAGTCTAAAATATGTCAAACCTTTTTGAAAACAGCTGGTTAATGCATGTGTTGTGTTAATAATTAAAAGTAACTTTAACTAAAGCTGTCAAAAAAAATTTAGTGGAGTAGAAAGTACAATATCTGCCGCCGAGATGTAGTGTAGAAGTACAAAATATCAAGAAAATTGAAATACTCAAGTAAAGTAAATGTACCTCATGCCAAAACTGTACTTAACCCATTAAAACCGGGGAAGCATCCATGTCATTTTAGATTTTTGCGTTGGCTATTCAGCTGATATACATGCTCATATAAGCTGATATACATGCTCATATAAGCAGATATACAAGCTCACATAAGCGTGTCACAGTGCTTGTACATCTGCTAGTTTTGAACACTTTTGAAAAATCTTGCAAGTTTGAGAACTACTGATTTTAGTATGCATTTGTAGAATCGGCCTCAGGTCTTAAAGGAGTAGTTCACCCAAAAGAATTACACATTTTCTATCAATTACACAATCCATGAAGCCTTGAATTGATGGAGATCTTTTTGTTCTTGTTGCATTCCTAAGCCAATAATTTGATGACCGGCTGCGTTTCCGGTAAGAGACTCAAAGAATCTCTGTTGAGTCTCCTACCAGAGACATTAGCATCTTTCCGCCGGTCGCCAAATTATTGGCTTAGGAATGCGACAAAAACTAAAAAACTCCATGAATTCAAGGCTTCATGGGGTGTGTAATTGAAATAAAATAAGTAATTTTTTGGGTGAACTACTCCTTTAATAGGTTAAGTACAGTGCTTGAGTAAATGCTTTCCACCACTGATCCTCTCCTCCAAAAAACAAACCCTCGACTCTGCTCTGTCACGCGTTAAAATAGCGTCCAGTGTAAACAGACAGAAAGGCAGGGAGACGCAGTTGAAACCACCAGAGGATGCGAGTACACACTTGCGCTTTCTGCACTCAGACCACATGTTCTCGATCTCCACTGGCGTCAAATATAAAAGGTCTATTCTGTGTTTTTTGTTGGCCACGTCGACAGCTATCATACCACGTACAAGTACAAATGAACCTGTTGTGCGCCAATGGATACAATGTCGTTTTTATTCAGTCACGAGCTCTTGCTAATACGTTTTGTTTGTTAAATACCCACACAGACAAACTTAACCACTTCCACCCTGGTGTCACTGTTTGGAGCATGTTATTAAAGGCACACATTTTCCATTTTGTTGTGTGTTCACTTTAATTTTTTTTGGGGGGGGGGGGGAAATGCAAAAATAGCAGACACAACGCTTTACGAGCTTGTAGATCAATAGCAATGCTACAGTAGCCCCCCGGATACCTGCTAGCCTATAACCCTAACAGAGCGAGACACACTGACAATACCCTGTGCCAAATGGGGCACGTTGGGGTCAACTCCATAACTGAGAGTCAACTGCGTAGCATAACATTGGCGTCAGCTCCGTAACCAGACTGTCTAGAGAGCAGACCCCCGCTACTAAACAACAACAGCTTATAAGTGGGAAAGAGAGGGATGCTGGCATGTCTATACATGCCCCTCTCTCTCTCTCTCTCACACACGCACGCACGCACGCACACACACACACGCACACGCACACACACACACACACACACACACACACACACACACACACACACACACAGAGTCTGGAAGAAACGTGGCCCAGGGCAACCACTTTCAGAGGGCTGAACAGACTGACTCTGGGGGAAAAACAAGTAAAGATCATAAATCCCTTGTTTATCTGATGTAAAGTGTGATATCTTGTGTGTGTGCGTGCGTGCGTGCGTGCGTGCGTGCGTGCGTGTGACAATAATTGTGCAAGACATATACAGTAAGCGTTTGGGGAACATCTGTTTAGAGCTGAAAATCACAGTTTTCATGTCCTACTCAACATTTTTTAACCCAGGTCCCCTGCGCGTGCACCGACATTTCTACTGTTGAAATAATACAGAAAGCCGCTTTGCAGCAGAGGATATGTCGCATTTTGAGCTTCATGCAGTACCTCTTGTCAACCAGTAGTGGTCCTACCACGACCACAGGATATAAATGTCTCAATATAAGAGCAGGTAGACCAACTACAATCACCGCAGTTGGGTTAGTTATATTGTATTAACATACTCTACCATACAAGTTGGTTAAAACTTGGTTGGGCTAAGCATTAGCCACGGCATGCACTTTTGCACTGTTGTTTTTTGGTTCAAAAATGCTTTCTGCTAGGAATAGATTCATGTTGGGGTTAGGCATTTAGAGGTTATATGTTTAGGGGTTGGGGTTAGAGTAATGCCAGATTTATACTTGCGAGTCGGTGTCACGCACCGAAAATGGTCACAATGCGCCGTATTTAGGGTTAACCCATTAAGACCTGAGGCCGCTTCTAAACATTTTCTAAATCCTAACAGTTTTTTGGAAAAAAAAGGGAAAAAAAAGAAATTTCACGATTTTTCAAAAATAGCAGATCTACAAGCTCATAGCGCGGCACTCGGTGCCGCACTATGAGCTTGTATATCTGCTATTTTTGAATAGCCTAAAGAAATCTAAAAGTGACACAGATGCGTTCCAGGTATCAATGGGTGTAAATCAGGTGTATCAGGTGTATATTTGCGTGAGATTGTGTGTATAACTATGAGGTCTTGCAGGTAAATATTGAATATTTTTGAGTGTTCGACAACTACGAACAATGTAAATAGTCTTGAATGTAAATAATTTTGAGAGTTCATTCACTATGAACTTGGTAGCTGATGTAACTAAATAAAACCGACATGTATTAAGGATGAGCATAAATAAGCTTTGAGCTTCAGCCTAGGCCTTTTCGATCAACCAGAAAGAAATGTTGGATTACAGTGTGTAATGTTTTGTGATACTGTTGATGTGGATTGAAATAAGCTAAACTAAACTAAAACAAAACACATTTAAATTGCATTCAGAAAACCATAAATCTAAAATGTTGATGCCCTCATAAGTATAGCAAAGTAATACAAACGTGTGCGTGTGTGCGTGCATGCATGCGTGTGTGTTAGAGCAGTGGTTCTCAAACTTTTTCATGTCAAGGACCCCCAAAATGATATGTATTTGGCCGCGGACCCCCATCCCAAATATTTTGTTCCAGGGACTCCCAGAAGCAAAGATTTGATTTACAAATGTTCGCTTTAAAACTATATATATTCAAAGGTTTGCACAAATTCTCAGGATTGTTCAAAAATAGCAGATCTAGTATAAAAGGTTAAAGTGGTTAAAAGTATTGTGCTGTTATAATAACACATTTTGCTGGGGACCCCCTGGAACCCCCGCAAGGACCCCTGGGGGTCCCCGGACCCCACTTTGAGAGCCAACGTGTTAGAGAGTTCCAGAGAGTGGGTCAGGCAAGCCCTGCCAAGCCCACATACCTATCTCAGGTAGTATACTGCTCTGTATCTAGTTGCTCAATGACATTAAATGTAACTGTCACATACCAAATGAACTGACTCAGCGGCGCTCAACCCACAAACCGTGCCGAGCCTTTACTCTGTCACGCACTGATTTCATACCCAGCGAGATACTGTGAGAAGAATGGACACGTTTAGCCACTTTCCAACCTGCCGTACGCTATTCTGGGCATGTCAAAAACATTCAAAAAATAGCAGATCTATTTGAGACATATCTGAAAATAGGGCTTAAGTGGTTGATTTTGCACAGTCAGCTGCACCGAGTGAGTTTAACGACCAAGCTTGGTCATGCCTGTGTGTGCGTGTGCGTGTGTCCGTGTGTGTGCGTGTACGCTCGTGTTCATTCATCCGCATTCAGTACGCAGTGTATACAGTATTTACTGCTTATGTAGTATACATACGTGTGTATATATATATATATGGTGTGTGTGTGTGTGTCTGTGTGTGTGTGTGTGTGTGTGTGTGTGTGTGTGTGTGTGTGTGTGTGTGTGTGTGTGTGTGTGTGTGTGTGTGTGTGTGCGCGTGCACGTGTGCGTGCGCGCGCGGAGGTGACTTGAGGTGTGCTTTGCGTTCGTTCTCCTGCGGTCCCATCTGTTCACAGTCAAACACATTAACACAAAGGGTCCTTTATCTGCACAACGCCACACGTGACACACACATGGTGCCTCACACTGTCTTCACAAGGACCACACACACACACACACACACACACACACACACACACGCACACACACGCACACGCAGTGTGTGTGTGTGTGTGTGCGTGTGTATGTGTGTGTGTATTGGACAAGTACTCAATCACCCTGGCCAGCCAGTGAACACACAACCCCATATTGTATACAACCCCCCCTTCCTCCTCTCATCTGTATGTCAAATGAAGGCAGCTCTAGCTGCAGGCTACAGAGAGCGTCTTAAAGGGCCAGTAGTCAGTATCAGTCTCTCTCTCTCTCTCTCTCTTTCTCTCTCTCTCTGGGTATTTAAAGGGGGCGGGGGGGGGGGGGGGCGAGCCGGCCGTCTGGCTGTCCTCCAGACGCTGTAGTGTGACCCCCACACTTCCTGCAAAAAAAACGGGCAGGCGCCACGGCGGGCGGGCGGGCTGGGCAAGACACGCACTGGCACGCTCGCCAAACACACACGCACGTCACACAAACACACGCGCACTCACGCACACACAGAGAGCTTCCCTCAGAGCCTCTTCTATATCACACACACCACTGTATGTATACACCCCTATACATACACACCTATACCACTGCAAACACACTGTCACATATACACACCTATACCACGCCACTGCCTCTGTGTTAATGTAACTCTAAGAGTGTACAAATGGAACCAAACAGACCCGTTACAGACCAGGAAAGAGAGAGGGAGGAAAATGAATGACAATGGGTGAATACCAGTGGTGGAAAAAGTACTAAAATGTTTTACTCAAGTAAAAGGTATCAATACTGCAATGTAGAAATACTGTGTTACAAGTGAAAGTGCGGAATTCAAAGATTACTTGAAATTATTACTTGTACAAAAGTATTGGTATCAAAATGTACTTAAAGTACCAAAAGTAGAAAGTGCTCATTATGCAGAATGTCCCATTTCACAACTTTTCAAATGTATAAAAATCTTTTGAAAATAGCAGATCTACAAGCTCACAATGCGTCGCGATGCGCAGTGGTGGAAAAAGTACTCAAATGTTTTACTTAAGTAAACGTATCAATACCACAATGCAGAAATACTCTGTTACAAGTAAATGTCCAATATTCAAAATGTACTGGAGTAAAAGTACAAAAGTATTGGCATCAAAATCTACTTAAAGTACCAAAAGTAAAAGTACTACATTTTTGAAAATAGCAGATCTACAAGCTCACAACGTGTCGCATCGCGACGTGTTGTGAGCTTGTAGATCGGCTATTTTCAAATAGCCTGGGTATAAAATAGGGCTGAAGTGGTTAATGTATGTTTTATAATATAATTTACATCTGCAAAGTAACTAGTAACTAAAATTTTCAAATGATTGTAGTGGAGTAAAAGTACAATATTTGTCTCTGAGATGTAGTGGAGTAGAAGTAAAGTTACTGAAAACTGAAAATACTCCAGTAAAGCAAAGATTCCTGAAATTTGTACTTAAGTACAGTACTTGAGTACATGTACTTAGTTACTTTACACCATCGCACGCATTGTGAGCTTGTAGATCTGCTATTTTCAAATGGCCGAAATGTATATAGGGCTGAAGTGGTTAATGTACGTTTTGTAATAATAATCAAAATCGACAAAGTAACTAGTAACTAACGTTTTCAAATAATTGTATTGTAGTAGAAGTAAAAGAATAGAAAATTTGAAATATTCCAGTAAAGTAAAAGTACCTCAAAATTGCAGTACAGTACTTGAGTAAATGTACTTAGTTACTTTACACCACTGGTAAATAATATAGTCTACTACACACAGTTAATTAACTAATACCATTTGGCGTTTTTCTTATCTTGTTTGTATTATTTGCTGAATATGTGTTATTTTTGTTATCATACTGTATGTCAGTAATGCTTTGGCAATGTGAGAATGTTTGTTGTGCCAATGAAGCATATTTGAACTTGAGAGGGAGAGTGGGGGAGAGAGAGAGAGAGAGAGAGAGAGGGAAATGCGTGGGAGTTTTATTCCCCGGTGGGAACTGGAAACTCGTGTATTTCAAGACACCACCAGATTGGTGTGCGCACCTGATGCCGTTTGGAATAACATTAAAACACATGTACACGGTCACAGGAATGGTTGTTCCATCTTACTGTCAAGGTGCAGCGACTTTGAAGCTCGCTCGTAATGTCACCCATCAGGATTTAGAACCGTTTCCACCGTTTCACTCACTGTTGGAAGTCGCTCTCTGGAGCCTGTACCGTAAAAACCCTGAGAGATCATTTAACTCTGAGTTCAAATAAGTTGCAATCCATTACTTTCTTGTGTGAATAAAATGTTATTTTATGCGTCGCATCGCGACGCATGGTGAGCTTGTAGATCGGCTATTTTCAAATGGCCGAAATGTATACGGCTTAAGTGGTTACTGTATGTTTTGTAATAATAATCAAAATCTACAAAGTAACTAGTAACTAAAGTTTTCAAAAAAGATTTGCCTCTGAGATGTAGAGGAGTAGAAGTAAAAGTACTGAAAATTGGAGTAAAAAATACCTCAAAACCGTACTTAAGTACAGTACTTGAGTAAATGTACTTTACACCACTGCATAACACCTACAGTATGACATCACCGGCTAGGAGTGCTGATGTCAG
>NC_137620.1:36146570-36154070 GCF_963280865.1 Gymnoscopelus braueri | reverse complement strand
AAATATTGTGGCCAGAAACATTGCACGTCGTCCACATTTCATCTTTTTTATGTGTTTTCATAAGTGAATGCCCTACTTTACACTTTGTCGCACGACAGTGTCTCGCAAAAGTAGCGAAATTAGCCCGTCTACAAACTCACGACGCATTGCGACGCGACAGACATACATTTCTTATCTCCGTATTTTAACGGTTGTATATTGTTTTGTAAAATGATCATGCCCCACTTCATTAAACAAGAGTGTCGCGCAAAGTAGTGAAAATAGCAGATCTCCAAGCTCATGACGCATCGCATCGTGACACGTTATATAATAAAACAATAATAATAAGAACGGTTTCGGAAATACAAGGTTTCCACCCAACAAGCGGCGATATACATTATATATTGTTGCTGTCGGGCAGAAACCTTGTATCTCCATATTTTAATGTTTTTCGTAAAAAGAAAAATCTAAAATTGTTATCCCACGATTTTGCAACCTATTTTTTCAACCAGAGCCAATTGCCTACGTAATCCTGGGCGCTAATCTCCCTCTGCCAGCCTAGGGAGAGCCCAGAACTGAGCTCACACCTCCTTCAATGCATGAGGAGCGAGCAAAGTTTTTCGTAAATTAACGGCAAATTTGACCATACTATAGCGTCACACAAAGGCATCAAAAGTAGCAGATCTACAACCGAAACGCGTCGCTTCGCGCCACGTTTCGCGCCACGTTTCGAGCTTGCGGATCTGCCACTTTTGCTGCTTTTGAATTTGAATCCTGAAAAGTAACAGTTTTGGACATATGAGGTTTCCACCTTCGACAGAGGCGATGTACAGTATACATTATATATATATATACTGGCCATGTAGACAGGCCCGTCTGTCTCCCTATATATATATAATGGAAGCCTTCCGTCGCGCCCCCCCCCCCTCCCCCCCTCCCCCCTAGTCCATCCATGTTTCTAGCCATTCATCACATTCCGCGCTCTATCCCTCCCTCACACCTGCCAGGCCTACAGCAAGGTCACACACCTCAATTACCCTGCGCACGCACACACACATGTACACATGCACACATACACACACATACACACACATGTACACATGCACTCGCATCCCGCACCCACTCACTCACTCACACACAGACACACACACAGCCAGGGAGTGGGTGGGGATTTGGGGGGGGGGCGGCGGGTGGGGGTCTGATATGGAGGCCTGATATCGTTGCTGTCGGGTGTGAAACCTTGTATGTCCAAAAAAGCGTTAGTTTTCAGGAAAAGGAAAAAAAGAACCTAGTGTTCCACTGGATCCAATGTAGTTATCATTTAGTCACAAGCTCTTGTTAATACTTTTAATTGGTTCAATATTTACAAAACCCACCGACAGACAGACAGACAGACAGACAGACAGACAGACAGACAGACAGACAGACAGACAGACAGACAGACCTATAGACAGGCAGACTTTCACTTTCACATTTTTATCGATGGCCAAAAACAGACGATCTACAAGCTCACAGCGCGTCGCCTACTTTTGACGCGACGCTCTTGCAGCGCATTAATCCACCAAAAAAAACTAAAAACATATCAAATCTGAAATACGGAGATACAAGGTTCCTGCCCGACAGCAGTGATATGAAAGGGAGGGGTGTGGGGGGGTGGGGGTGGGGAGGTTGAGAACAGATTTCACGCTATCCTGAGCACTGGGCTAGCATGCACCAGTGGCTCTGACATTTTATTTATGACATGCAATGGTTAGTACCTGCTCTCTGCTCCGCTCTTATCAGCACCCTCCGTCTCATCTCTCTCTCTCTGTCTCACTGGCATTTCCATAGGAATCAATTCCTTTGACTCAAATCTTTTTTTATCTGCTGGGAAGCCAGCCATGTGAATGAACGAGTGGTGCGGGTATAGGTGCTCTATGTATTCCATCATGTACAGTCCATCACTGAACACCATGCTGTTCCTGTATACTGATAAGCTATCTGTGTTGGGATTTAGATGAATGTGTCATGAAAATGGGAGAAAATCTATGCTTTTCTTTTTCACACACTATTAACCACTTTCGACCTGGCGGTCCCAGTTTTGGGCATGTCTTTACGAGAAATAAAATAATTTACTAAATAAACTGTCAAAAAATGTACAAACATTTTCAAAAATAGACAATTTACAAGCTCACAAGTTGCGAGCTTGTAGATAAGCTATAATTTCCAATGCATGACACATAAATTAAGTCTTAAATGGTTAAGACACATAAAGAAATATTAAGACTGCGAGGCGCCCTAATAGCCGAGTGGTTAGGCGCGTAAGCACATGGGCCACAAAACAAATCCTCTCAATGTCTTCATGAGCGCCAGCTATTATCACTGACGGCCAGACGGATATCAGACATGAACTATCCCTTATATCACAAATAAAGCCAACATGACTAGCATCCATATTGTTGTCGCCCCTTTTGGGGTTCTTGTTGCTATGTACAGTATATAACATACATTTGTTGTAATTTTTGAATAAATATTTTTTTCAGAAAACTTTAGAAGGCGTCTAGGATTTAGAAGCCGTTTTTAGAATCGGCCGACATACAAGCTCACAAAGCGACGCGTTGTGAGCTTTGTACGTCGGCCGTTCTCGGCACGCGACACAGTCGAACGACGAAGTATGAGCTTTAGGAGACAGAATGCTGGTTGGTCCATGCAGCCTAGGGAGGTAGCCAGCTGTGTTTGCTCTGAGGACTTGTCGTACACCAGCCATATGGTGCGCGCGCACAGTGCACACACGCACGCACACACACACACACACACACACACACACACACACACACACACACAACAAACACTGCTGGAACATCAGCTTTGGTACTACCAGGGGCCAAACAGATAGAAACACCTGACATGCAACAACAACTAAAGCCATGTTTGTGGAATTGTAGAGCGGGACATTAAAACGATTAGCAAAGCCTGTGTCGTTGTACGTTTAATCTTGTACGGACAAGATTAAATGTGCTTTAGTACGCCTCAAGGTCCCGGGGTTAAGAGGCTATATAGGTTAAAAGAAAATGTCTCTGGGACTAATCAACAAGCGAAATACATTAAACACAACGTACGTTCAGGAGGCAGAAAGCCTTTGTCAAGTAAAGCTGCCTTCCATAACTTCTTTAGTGAATACAATGTTATATTATCCAATCTGTACGGTAGAGAATGTTAATACAATATAACTAACACAACTGTGGTGGTTGTAGTTGGTCTAACCAGCTCTTTTATTGAGATATTTAGAACATGTGGTCTGGTCGGACCACTACTGGTGGAGAAGTGGTAAAAAAATTAAATAAGCTTGTAGCTCTGCTATTTTCACTGTACTTGAAATAGGGCTTAAGTGGTTAATTCATAAGGTGCCTTTTCCCATCCTACTAAAGTATATATTTGTCTTTGAAATGTAGAGGGAAAGTCAAAGTATCCAAAAATACAAATACTCAAGTATAGTACAGGTGCTCAAAAAACATCCTCAAGTACTGTAGTCAAATAAACGTACTTTGTAACCGTCCACCACTGCCTTGCAAGCCATTTGTAGCAGCAGGACCATATAGCTGCTCTTCCAAACCCGTTTCCGTACAGAACCCCTTCTTATTATGTCCACGTGTGGACCTTCAAACATCACAGCTGAGTTAGTTTGTCTTGTGGGGAGCCATGAAGGTCAGAGCACATTTTTCAAAGTGAGCGAACTGCGAATCAACTTTTCAGCAGGAGAGACCGCAATCACAGTCCACAGATAGAGAGAGAGAGAGAGAGAGAGAGAGAGAGAGAGAGAGAGAGAGAGAGAGAGAGAGAGAGGAGATACAGAGAAAGAGAGAGTGTGAGAGAGAGAGTTTGAGAGAGACAGTGGAGCATGTAACGCTATATGTCGACAGTGATAAGACTCCTGTGGGAGAGTCAGTCTGTCTCCTGCCCCCTCAACACACACACACACACACACACACACACACACACACACACACACACACAGTGGCCATTCCATAGCATGAGTAGAATAGAGGCTTTTCAGAGTGTCTAGGACATCTAACACCCATCCAACAATGAAAACAGAGAAAATCAACTACAACACCAGACCCCCTCCCATCTCCACTTCTCTCTGATCTCTGTTAGTACAGACATCTGATCACACACAGAGAGAGAGAAAGAGAGAGAGAGACAGAGACAGACAGACAGACAGACAGACAGACAGACAGACAGACAGACAGACAGACAGACAGACAGACAGACAGACAGACAGACAGACAGACAGACAGACAGACAGACAGACAGACAGACAGAGACAGACAGACAGACACACAGACAGACAGACACACAGACAGACAGACACATTATTCTGTTTCAATTGTACATACATTTCTTAGTTTTGATTGCTTTTATTTCATGCTGGCTTTGAACATTTTTACCCAAAAATGACTCATGTTTACTGCAGGACAATTTTGGTCATGTCATTATAGCTGAGCATTTAATTTTTTTGGGGGAAAAAGCAGATCGAAGCGTGTTGTGCTGCGACAGACCTACATGCGTGATCTATGTATAACAGATCTACAAGCGCACTGTGATCGATATGCTCACGGGGCGATGCAACGTGCTGTGAGCTTGCAGATCGGCTATTTTCACTGCACAGCTATAGGGCTATGGCTGATTAAGGGTCGGGCTAATGGGTCAGGGTTAGAAATAGTCTGGGTTTGGAACAGGTAAACTAACACCTCATAGACACAACCTGATCCTAGAGGAGAGAGAGGAGAGACAGACACGAAGGGACAAAGAGGAGAGAAAGAGAGAGAGAGAGAGGTTGGTGGAAACAGACAAAGGATAAGAGTGCAGGAACACATGAGGAAAGAGTGGAATATGGTGTATGTGTGTGTGTGTGTGTGTGTGTGGGGGGGGGTGGGGTGCGCACAGACAGAGAGAGGGAGCGTAGGAAAGGAAGGAAGGTTAAGAGGGTCTCAAGGAAGGCTAGGAGGCTGGCATTGAGACAGATCGGGTTACAGGAGTCTGGGGAAACAGACAGACACACACACACACACAGGTCACGGTGCACCCAGTGCCCTCCTCCCCACACGCACATGCTGCGACACGGATACTCTCGTAAACACAGCGGGCAGACAGACAGACAGACAGACAGACAGACAGACAGACAGACAGACAGACTTAACAGACAGAACTTTGATTCCTCACAGTCTGGCACATGGCGAATGCACACGCCTAGCTATTTACAGAGGCTCGCTCTGAACTCACACCCATAACCACGAGAGAGAGAGAGAGAGAGAGAGAGAGAGAGAGAGAGAGAGAGAGAGAGAGAGAGAGAGAGAGAGAGCAGTCAACACGACATGCAGGACCGGGCCGGCCGTTAAAAAGTTCTCCTTTCTAAAAGGCAGAGATCGGCGCCTCTTACCAAACAGGAAGAGAAGTAAGACACCGATTAGATAAAGTGTCGATTTTGGCTGAACCAGCAGCAACTCACACACGCACGTGCATGTGCACGTACACACACACACACACACACAAAGGACCTGGAGCAAGAGGCATTGTGTGACACGCACGTGCACGCACACACACACACACACACACACACACACACACACGCAGTGAGTGTGTTATATCAGGCCCTCACACAAGCTCGGCTGGGGGTCAGGGTTCACTGTGGAACTGGGCTAAAACACACACACACAGCCAACTGGAACACTGATTGCACCGACTCCCGGACCCGGAGGAAAGGGAGGAGGGGGGGGGGGCAGGAAGAGGATCCAGAGAAAGAGAGAGAGAGAAGGGGAAGTGCAGCGGGACGAGAGAGGTTCATACCTCGCCGCACGATGCCGCAAACAGCCCAATACCACAAGCTCACGAGCTTGCAGGTCGGAAATATTTGGCAAGCCAGAGAGCATAGATTAGACTTATGAAAGGCCAAAGACAAATCCCGGAAACAACAACAGACGGTATAGATCCATCGGGATCATTCCAAAACAGTGGAGTCCAGGCACTTTGGCGTTATTAAACGAAGGAAAAAGGGGTCATAATGAAATATGACGGGGCAATGACATACGACAAAGAGGTCACGAGCACGAACTCGGAAGCCCATCGATCCATCGATTGACTGACTCTCCACCAGCGCGTCGGGAACATATTCCTCTCCTAACCAATGTGCGTGTGACACGAGTCAGAGCCACTGCTAATTATTCCTTCTCGAATCCAAACTCCAACATCCCCCCCCCCCTCCGATCGGGGTAATGTCAGCCATCGATCCCTTCCCTCCCATCCCCATCCCCCCCACCCTCCCATCCTCCCCCCTAACATCGCTACCATCTCTGCACAACCTAATCGGGTTCATCCATTTACTGTAAACCAATCTGCTGGATCGATGGATGGAGGTCACAGGGGAGTCATGGCAGGTCAACTAGAGGTCATGGCCGTGGAGGAGGGGGGGGGGGGGTTGGTTTGGATGGGGTGGGGTCGAGATGGTGGATGGGGAGCGTAGGCCTCGTACACGCCCCCCCCCCATGCACTCTGATATTTGTTTTGTGTCATTTTGCATACCAAGCCCTTTGTCGTATACGACGAGTAGCGAAAAGAGCCGATCTTCAAGCTCACTACGCGTTGCGTCGCGACATCGTTGTGAGCTTGTAGATCGGCTATTAATCGCCATTCGTCGTTTTGCCTACAATAACATGCCCAAATCATAGGGACGCCAGGTGGAGGGTGGCTAGGTAAACAGACACAGTGGACACACGAGCTTGTATACAAACGAGGCAAGCAGCGCTGACTGACTCACAACCAGTGGTGTAAAGTAACTAAGTACATTTACTCAAGTACTGTACTTAAGTACATTTTTGAGGTATTTCTTCATTTACTGGAGTATTTTCAATTTTGAGTATTTTTACTTCTACTCCACTACATCTCAGAGGCAAATATTGTACTTTTACTCCACTAGAATTATTTGAAAACGCTAGTTACTAGTTACTTTTCAGATATACATTATTACATTATAAAACATACATTAACCACTTTAGCCTTATTTTATACATAGGCGATTTGAAAATAGCCGATCTACAAGCTCGAGCTTGTAGATCGGTTATTTTCAAACATTTTAGTACTTTTACTTTTGGTACTTCAAGTACATTTTGATACCAATACTTTTGTACTTTTACCCAAGTAGACTTTGAATTCCAGACTTTTACTTGTAACAGAGTGCTTCTACATTGCAGCATCGATACTTTTACTTAAGTAAAACGTTTGAGTACTTTCTCCACCACTGGTTTTACGACAAACCGACCGACCAACCGGTATGGCCACATCGTGATCACACACACACACACACACACACACACACACAAGAGGAAGTTGATCAAATAGCACTGAACAAATAAACTTGTCTCCGGGGCGAATGGCAGTGAAAGAGAATCACGCTCATTCAGAAGTATACAGCACGCAACTCGCACGCACATCCACACACAGGCCGATAAATAGAAAAGAGAGGGAGGAGAGACCGGACTGACACGC
>NC_137620.1:36139070-36141570 GCF_963280865.1 Gymnoscopelus braueri | reverse complement strand
CTGGATGTGACATCCTATATATATATATATATATATATATATATATATATATATATATATATATATATATATATATATAGTCATTGCGTAGGATGTTGGTTCTCAAAGTGGGGTCCTTGGTTGGGGGGGGTTCCAGGGGTTCCCAGCTACATGTGTTATTATAGCATCACAATCATCTTTAACCTTTTATACTTTGACTATTCAAAAATAGCAGATATACAAGCTCATAGCGCGGCAACTCGGTGCCGCGCTATGAGCTTGTAGATCTGCTATTTTTGAAAAATCAAGAAAATTTGTGCAAACCTTTGAAAAATCGTCAAAATTTGTGCAAACCTTTTTTAGCGAACATTTGTAACTCAAATCTTTGCTTCTGGTGAGGTCCCATGGAACTAAATATTTGAGATGGGGGTCCACGGCCAAATATATATCATTTAGGGGGTCCTTGACATGAAAAGGTTTGAGAACCAGTGGCTGTAGGACGTTCCTATACTCCACCCCTTTGCATTTTGTAACGAAATCAACTCCGGGTTTATTCCGACACATGTTTATCCCCCTCACCACAGCTGCATCCCATTTTCGTCCTGGCTCTATAGCATAAATCACTCTCAAGTCGTTCTCAACCTCTTTTCATTTCAAGGACCCCCAGTTTGATATGCATTAGGGGCCACAAGATATCACCTTTTATCTCAGGCACCCCAATCTACACTGTAAAAAACCTCAGTGTTTATTTAACTCTGGAATGGAAACCATGTGGACCTCCCCCCCGTGGTGGTCCTCGACCCCCTGCTGAGAGACATAAACTTGACATAAATCAATTTAGTCCCCCTAACCACATCCCCCCCCCCCCCCCCCCCAAAGTGGTGGTGTAAAGTAACTAAGTACATGCACTCAAGTGCTGTACTTCAGTGCAATTTTGAGGTATTTTTTTAACTTGTGAATTGGGACATTCTGCACTTTCGGCACTTTAAGTATGTTTTGATGCCGATACTTTAGTACTTTTACTCAAGTACATTTTGAATACGGGCTTTTTACTTGTAACAGAGTATATCTACATTGCATTATTGCTTCTGGGAGTTCCTGGAACTACAATATTTTGAGATATTTTTTATATTACTATTTTTTATATTTTTTTCCAAAAACTGTTTTGTCTAAAAACATTTTTCAGAATTGGCCTCAGGTCTTAATGGGTTAAGTAAAACATGTGAGTACTTCTTCCATCACTGCTCCACCCCCCCCCCCCCCTCCCTCCCTGTTATATCTGCTCCCCCGGTCCTGCTCGTGCACAGCATGGGAACCGGCGTGTACGGTGTAAACATGAGCGTAGCGGCGCCGGCGCGCGTTGTGGTGTGGCGACGCGCCGCCGTGTACAGTATTTCCTAATAGGGAGAAAAAAAGGCCGGTTGTCAGATGGCGAGCTCTGATCTATTCCAGCCACCAAACAGCATGGTGACCCTGGCTGAACCGCGCCATTGGCACGCCGCTATTGGATATAAAAAAAACACCACAGCTGGACAGGAAGTAGAGGAAGAGGAGGGAGGGAGGGAGGGAACAACGGTGAGAGAGAGAGAGAGAGACAGAGAGAAAGAGAGGGAGAGAGAGAGTGAGTAAAGGCTGGAGTATATAAGAGATACTCCACTTCCGCTGGGTGGAAATGAAGAGAGAGAGAGAGAGAGAGAGAGAGAGAGAGAGAGAGAGAGAGAGAGAGAGAGAGAGAGAGAGAGAGAGAGGGAAATTCCCCAGAGTACAGGGGAAAGGCAGGGGGATGAAATTGGAATAGTAACTTGGATGAGATAGGAGTAGTGATTTTGGCTTGTGTGTGTGTGTGTGTGTGTGAGTGTGTGTGTGTGTGTGTGTGTGTGTGTGTGTGTGTGTGTGTGTGTGTGTGTGTGTGTGTGTGTGTGTGTGTGTGTGTGTGTGTGTGTGTGTGTGTGTGTGTGTGTGTGTGTGTGTGTGTGTGTGTGTGTGTGTGTGTGTGTGTGTGTGTGTGTGTGTGTGTGTGGAGGAGTATGGAGATCAGCTTACAGTAGTATTGGGTGAGGCAGTGCATGGTGCTATAAGTGCTACCAAGAGCTTTATTTTATGAATGTTTGGATTGCTTTTAACACTGCGGGCAAGGATTTTAATTAGGGCCAAGTGCAACGTGCATGCATGCACAAACGTGCGGCACACGTGCAAGTGCTCACGCGCACATGCACGCGCACACGCACGCGTACACGCACACACACACACACGAGCGCACACATGCATAGTCAAATACTGACACCAATATTAGCTCCGGGCGGACGCCGGCACAAGTGTTCTGTTTCTCACACGCTCACACAGGGAGGAGCAGGCACGTGTACGCATGCACGCACACGCGCGCTCGCACACACACACACACACACACAGAGCATCCCATTAGCTTCTTATATCCCTCTCCGATCAGTAACACACACAGATCACCGGTTCCCATTAGGCTGTTATATGCTCCTATCAGTGACACACACACACACACACACAC
>NC_137620.1:36119070-36136570 GCF_963280865.1 Gymnoscopelus braueri | reverse complement strand
AGCCGGGGTGATGTAAGCCTTATCTAGATTGGCTAATGTTGGTCGTTCTCTGACCCTACAGTATACAGTACAAGCGGCGTGCGTGACACAGATAACCTTGAAGGAGGAAGCAGCTATGGTTTGTTCAAATAAATATGAACACGTTAAAAAAAGCTAAACGCCTGTGTGTGTGTGTGTGTGTGTGTGTGTGTGTGTGTGTGTGTGTGAACGAGGAACATAGTATTATATACACGCTAGCGCGTACAGATGTGAATAAATTACCTCTGCCGGCACATGTGTGTGAAGCCGACAGCGGCGGGGGGTTGAACTGACATGCTGCACGTACCGCACGAAGACGCACGTTGTGTATCGCTATACTTGTGAGGACTTCAGCGTTTTTTTTCACATCAGTGGGTTTTATGAATGCCATTCTGGTTTTTGGCCATCTTTTAAAACCCTGAGACTAAAAGCCCACAATAGCGGATCTACAAGCTCACAACACATCAAATAGATCAGCTATGTTCGGTGCATGACACATACCAAGTATAAATCAGGCATAACTCCAACCCCTAAGCCAAACTAAATGCCTAATCCTAATCTGAAAAAAAGAAGAAGGAAAAAAACCCTCAAAGAAATGACTTAAACCATAAAACAACCAATTCTCTTGTGAGGATTGTCGTCTCAATGTCTATTTCTCACATTCTACTATTTGTGGGGACATTTAGCCCTCACAAGTATAGTGATACAAGTACACACACACACACACACACACACACACACACACACACACACACACACACACACACACACACACACACACACACACACACACACACACACACACACACACACACACACACACACACACACACACACACACACACACACACACACACACAAGCCAACATGTGTTTTGCTGAGAACAATGAGTGTCATGTTAACATTGTGCACTAAGGGCTGCAATAGAACTCCATGCTCTCCATGTACTGTAAGCACTTGAAGCAAAACACTCCGTTGTGTTTGTACGGATTATATGTTTGTGGAACAAGTATTGAAAATATCATCGCTGTCGAGTGGAAACCTTGTCCCTTTTTGTGAATGGTAGATCGGCTATTTTCACATCTTTTGTGCTACTTTTGACCAATGGTGTAAAGTAACTAGGTACATTTACTCAAGTACTGTACTCAAGTACAATTTTGAGGTATTTTTTACTTTACTGGAGTACTTCCAATTCCACTACATCTCAGAGACAAATATTGTACTTTTACTTCACTACAATTATAAGAAAACTTAAGTACATACAATACATTAACCACTTCAGACCTATATATTCTGGCTATTTGAAACTAGCAGATCTACAAGCTCACAATGCAACGCATTGTGAGCTTGTAGATCTGCTATTTTCAAAACATTTGTATACATCTTGAACTTGTTAAATGGGACATTCTGCACAATGTTTACTTTGGTACTTTAAGTATATTTTATTATAGTATAGTATATTTTTGACTCAAGTACATTTTTAGAAGTAGCGCATTAATTTACAAAAGAAAAAACACATAACAAGTCGAAATATGGAGATACGATGTTTCTGCCCGACAGTGACGATATATAACAGTCAGTCTTATATGCGTAGGCCAGTACCAGTCATACTGTAAGTTTGAGTACAACTGCTTTTAAAATAATATATTCTTAAGAAATGCATACAAATCTGCGTATGAACATGTAATATTACATGTACGTGTAATTCCGTATGCAAACGGATAAACCTGTGCCTACATGTCATGCACTGGATTCGGAGATGCAACTTTTGATTAAAAAAAACATCATTTCAAATGACACGGTCAGCTAAAAGTGTTAAACTATACATTCTGCTTTGCGGTCGTACGTCTCCATCAGCCAGTATGCCATTCACATCCGTGTCTGTCCAGACTCAAAGTATATGCAGTGAATGAAGACTTTTGAGGAATTTAATGAACGCAAAGGTCTGTGGAGGTCAGTGACCTTTGACATTCGACCAGCTACTTCCAATCAGTTCATCCTTGAGCATGAAATTCCCCTCAATGAGTTCCTGAGGTTTCACATTCACAATGTTGGGACGGAGAGAGGGACGGACGGACGGACTGACTACTCCATAAATGCGTGCAGGCTGGCACCGCAACACTGTTCTTAAAGGGATAGTTCACCCCCAAATTGACTTTTTTTCTATCGATTACCCACACCATGGAGCCTTGAATGCATGGAGATCTTTTAGTTTTTGTCGCATTCCTAAGCCAATAATTTGATGACCAGCAGTGTATCCGGTAGGAGACTCAAAGAGTCTCCTTTGAGTCTCCTAACTATTCCTTTAAAGCTTCAATGCCTCGATTAGAAGGAGCGGAGATCTGTGCTGCTATCTAAAACGCTTCTTTAAAACATTTGTACTCTGCATTTGGCATTAAGACAAACACGTCATGAAAGCCAAGGCACCGCTTTGACAATATAATAGGATCCATCAAACCACAACAAAGCCTAAGGATTTGGGCTAAATGTTGGCAAGCAATATATTTTTGCTAATTATTAAGGAACAATACCTCTAATCAGGCTTCAAAAACATATTCACGGCACCCCACATGCAGCCAAAGGTTCCATAACTGATCCAAAAAGTTAGTCAGTTAGTTAGTTTCACAAATCCTGTGCTAGTGCACACAATGCAAAATAATGCCATAACATGGCAACGGAGTTTAATCAGATGTCACAAAAAACCTATAGCAAGCAACTGTACACATCACATCTCTGTAAGCTATTGCAACAAACGGGTCCAAACGCCAACGAGCACAGTAACAGTTATCCAAATAGATATGACATTGCTTTATGATGTTTATAAAAACCACCAGACCTGGTGTAAATTTTTTAAGACCGCCAAGATCAAATTGAAGACTTAAAAAGTGAATAAAAAGTATTCACTATATATATATATATCAAAACACAAAACACAGCCGTGTGAACAACTCTTTGCATCCGAGCTGTAAAGACGCACGCGCACACACACACACACACACACACACACACACACACACACACACACACACACACACACACACACACACACACACACACACACACACACACACACACACACTGTTTCCTTTTCCTCACCGGTAGATGTTTCCTACTGCTCACGTTCACACACACACATACTGTACATATTCAAACACACACACACACACACACACACACACACACACACACACACACACACACGCACACACGCACACACAGCCTGTCCTTGCAGCGTTGGCCACGTGCAGGGAGATGGAATTCCAGAATTGAGAGAGAAAAAGACCAGTCGGAAAGCCGGGGAAAGGGGGCGGTGGGGGGGGGTGGGTGACCGTATGGAAAATACAGCATGGAACTGTTGCTCTCTCTCTGGCCAGGGCACAAGGCTGCAGGAAATATAGGCTCTACTGCAGTCCCTGACTCCTATAGACTGCTCTGTGTGTGTGTGTGTGTGTGTGTGTGTGTGTGTGTGTGTGTGTGTGTGTGTGTGTGTGTGTGTGTGTGTGTGTGTGTGTGTGTGTGTGTGTGTGCGTGTGTGTGTGTGTGTGCGTGTGTGTGTGTGCACGCGCGCACACACACACGCTACTCGCGTGTCTGGCCCATATACAAGTACAGTATTGGCCCCATGAGTCCAACATCTACATTACAGATAGGAACGGATAGATACTGTACCGTGTAGGCTGTGCAGTGAAGGGTTCTATGTTAATGACGTGAATGTGGTCGGTCAGACAGTCAGTCAGTCAAGGACATACAAAGTGACTATGTAATCCTAAGACTTTACACTTACTAGGCTATTATACACTGTATATGGTATGTATATGTATACACATACCACATAGTAGATCCACAGGAAAAGTAAAGACCAGGCTGGACATGGACTTGACTTTTCCTGTGGATCTTCCATGTGAATTTTACCAGTGAAAGTTACAGTCTTTTGTGGTTGAACCTGACAATACATTCACACTCTGTTTGCACTTTATCTCATGTACAATGTGCTGATATATGTAAAATGACCAATTACTTTACATAAAGTATGCATTTGTTGAAGTGCTTTATTTGGTTCTGAGGGTTACTGGGATTTATGTCCGTTTTTTTGGTTCCAATGGGACAGGAAAGCTAATCTATGCTGCACTTTATGTCTAGCCTCATGTACATATTGTACCAGCTGGATTATGTTATGTGTATATATGTAGATATCTTAAGATTTTTGCATTTTTCCCGTTTGATTTATTTTTCTCCTTGCTCTCCCTGCACCCCCACCACTTCTTTTTATTTTTCCTTCCTGAAAACAACGAAAACTACAGAGCTTGCACTTTACACTTGTAAACCTGTGATGTGATAATAAAGATGATTCTGATTGTGTATAGTCTATATAAATGTATAACAGGGTTCTGATTGGTCAATCATGACATTCTGTTATGTATTTATTAATAACAGCCCACTGCTCTGCTTTGGTTTAGGATGCTATGGAAGCAGAAACGTGTAAGCGAATAAGCTGGCTTTATACAGTATAGTAAGCATAAGGAGCTACGTAATAAGCGGGATCATGTACATTAAATCTTTCCATCTGTCCTACATCAGTTTAACGTGAATTATAATGCTAAGCAGGCTAATCTTAAGAAGGCTAAAGAGTTTACGTTGCTATAGCCACAGTTCCAACCATAGAATCCAACAGATTATTATTTATTTTTAGTGATGAAATCAAATTTTTAATCAATAGATAATTTTGTGGTTGTTATATTTTGTGTCAATGTATTGATTTATTTTGTCGCTGTGTAATAAGCAGGATAATGAACAGAGAGCCGGTCATTATTGCTAAATAAACTCCTTCAGGTTGATTGAAGTGCTGCATCACCCTGTCAGGGTTTATTTCACAATATTGACTTATTCATTATTACTTAACCACTTAAACCCTATATACACTTCATTGATCGGGTTCCCCCAGGGGTTTGCACTTGGCCCCCTCCTTTTTTCCCTCTACACAAAACCCCTTAATTGAAAATAGAAAAAATCAGAACGCATCGCAACTTGTACAGTAGATCGGCTATTTCCGCAGAATGTTCACCTATTATGCCATATCCTAGATTTCATGTGGTTAAGATCACAGACATAAAATATTCTCCATCGCACCATTCACTGCCAGAACTTTTTTTTTTTGCGTTTGCCCACTGCCAGAGATTTTTCATTGAAAAAAAAAAGTACTCAGGAGCTGAGATACAAAATGTTTAAGTTTTAAGTTAACAAGGAAGTGGATGGGAGTCTAGATCTTCGAAAAATCATATCTCCTTGGTCTTTGGGTCAAATAATACAAAAAAACAATAGAAAAAAAATAAAAGAAAGTCGTTTTAGTCGTTCTTGGCAGACAGGGCTTAAGGGACAGAAGTCGTTTTAGTCGTTCTAGGCAGGGAATTAGTTAAAGGGGGGTAATTCACCCCCAAAATTACACCCCCATTACTCACCCCATGAAGCCTTGAATTCATGGAGATTTGTTCTTGTTTTTTGTCACATTCCTGATCTAATATTAATAGGAAGAAATGTTCCTAAACAAATTAAGCTACTTTTAACCCACTTTTGCATGGTAGAGAGCAGTGGTGAAAAAAAGTACTCAAATGTTTTACTTAAGTAAAAGTATCAATACTGCAATAAAGTAAAAGTCCAGAATTCAACATTTTTACTGGAGTAAAAATACAAAAGTATTAGTATCAAAATGTACTTAAAGTACCAAAAGTAAAAGTTCTAAAATGTTTGAAAATAGCAGATCTACAAGCTCAGTAACTTAGTTACTTTACACCACTGGTAGAGAGGTACGGTGAACAGTGTAGCTCAGTGGTTTTCAACCAGTGGTCCGGGGACCATCAGTGGTCCTTGGGGGGCAACCAGGGGGTCCCCAGCTAAATTAGCTAACATAGCCTCAGAATCATTTTAACCACTTAGCTTGGGCTATTCAAAAATAGCAGATATATACAAGCTCATAGCGCGGCACCGAGTGCCGCGCTATGAGCTTGTAGATCTGCTATTTTTGAAAATGTGTGCAAATCTTTGAATATATTAATTTTTCAAAGAGAACATTTTTTAACTCAAATCTTTGCTTCTGGGGGTCCCTGGCACAAAACATTTTCAGATGGTGGTCCGCGGCCAAGTGTATATCAATTTAGGGGTCCCTGGCATGAAAAAGGTTGAAAACCACTGGTGTAGCTTGTTAGCCACTCCTAGGTATAATTGCATTAGTTGATGCTGGTATACACAGACCCCGTGGACCTTACCTCTGGGGGCTTGGCATGAGCAACACAGAAGTGCAATAAATTATCTCCCGCATGCGAAACCCCACCAGGGCCCTGTTTCAAGAGATGATCACAACCCGCTTAGGTCATCTTTGGCAGGGATTCTAAAAACCAGTTTTAATTCCAAAGACCCGCAGGTTGTTATGCATTATTAGACCAGTGGTTTCTCAAACCTTTTCATGTCAAGGACCCCTAAATTAATATATATTTGGCTGCGGGACCACCATCTGAAAATATTCTGTGCCAAGGACCCCATACAAGAGTTACAAATGTCAAAAAATATTTAAACAAAAACAAAGATATTTCTAATATAGCTGATGTATGGTTTTATATAGGGTTAAAGTGGTTAACCCATTAAGACCTGGAACTGTGTCATTTTTAGATTTGAGCTAAAAAGCATTATTTTACACTTTGGGCTATTCAAAAATAGCAGATATACAAGCTCATAGCGCGGCACCGAGTGCCGCGCTATGAGCTTGTAGATCTGCTATTTTTGAAAAATCTTGAAAATGTGTGCAAATCTTTGAATATGTATTGTTTTCAAGCAAACATTTTTAACTCAAATCTTTGCTTCTGGGGGTCCCTGGACAAAATATTTTGAGATGGGGGTCGGCGGCCAAATACATATAAATTTGGGGGTCCTTGACATGGAAAAGTTTGAGCACCACTGATATAGAAACATACGTTTTTTTTCCAGAATACTGTTGGGATTTAGAAGACATTTTGTAGAATCGGCTTCAGGTCTTAAAGGGTTAAAGTGGTTAAACAGATTTTTATGCCATATTCATTTTGCCATTACTAATTTTGCTGGGGATCCCTTGGAAACACCTCAAGGACCCCTGGGGGTCCCTGAAGCCTGCTTTGAGAACCACTTTAGGCTACGGACCCCCATAACTCTGAGAGTGCATGCACAGTGTGATGTGTACCAATTACGGGTCCATTTGGTTCCTATAACTATCAATTCATTTGGCTAGGGACACGCTGGGACCGCCTCGAGGACCCCCTGGGGGTCCCCGGACCCCAATTTGAGAACCACCAGGTGTAGGTTAATTTTTTGGGAAGGCTCCGAAGCGTGCGCTAGCATCTTAAAGTTGTTGGAAGAGAACACGATTTCACATCTAAAAAGCTATTCATCTAACAAGCCTAAAGTTGAGCTAATGACGACCGTAATCATGTCCAGAGATGACCAAAAACGTCTATAAATAGTTTTTTTTTAAAATCTCAAACGACGTGCCAATAAACGCCACGGTGGCCCTGCGGTTCGGCAAACCGCTGTGGGCTGGTTTCTATCAGCTTCATTCATTAGCTGGCTCTCCTCTCTCTTGCGTTTGATGTTGTGTTTACTAGAAGAAACCCTTCTTTTATGTGGGGACATTGTGACAACACCAGACCTCTATAGACCCAGCGGTGGAAGAAGTATACTCTGATTCTTTACTTAAGTAAAAGCATCAATACCGCTCTCTGTTACGTTAACCCATTGAGGCCATTGAGTTTCCGATTCTGAAAAATTTCTTCTAAATCGGTATTCTGAAAAACGTATGTTTCTATATCAGTGGTTCTCAATCTTTTTCATGTCAAGGACCCCCAAAATTATATGAATTTGTCCGCGGACCCCCATCTCAAAATATTTTGTTCCAGGGACCCCCAGAAGCAAAGATTTGAGTTAATGTTTGCTTTAAAATAATATATATATTCAAAGATTTGCACACATTTTCACGATTTTTCAAAAATAGCAGATCTACAAGCTCATAGCGCGGCACCGAGTGCCGCGCTACGAGCTTGTAGATCTGCTATTTTTGAATAGCCAAAGTGTAAAATAATGCTTTTTAGCTCAAATGAAAAAGTGACAACGATGTGTTCCAGGTATCAATGGGTTAAGTAAAAGGCCTGCATTCAAACTTTGAACAACAGAACAACGTCCCGCGAATCAAAGATCCTCTAACTAGTGAAAGTTACAGGAGTTCTTACTGTATGGTGTGTGTGTGATATGAAATGTGAGTTTACCATAATCACAGTACTCCTTAATCATATTCCATCATATTCAAGGGCTTTTGGAGAGAAATGAGCCTCCAGTCACTTTCAGTTTAGAGCGCTGCATTGGGGAGATGTGTGTGTCTGTGTCCAGCTGACGCACGTTGACGCTCTTTAACCCATTAAGACCTGAGAAGATTCTAGAAATGTCTTCTAAATCCAAAAAAGAAAATGGGAAAAAAAACCCAATATTTTTTTTCCTCGATTTTTCAAAAATAGCAGATCTACAAGTTCATAGCGCGGCACTCGGTGCCGCGCTATGAGCTTGTATATCTGCTATTTTTGAATAGCCTAAAGAAATCTAAAAGTGACACAGATGCGTTCCAGGTATCAATGGGTTAATGTTATACGTATTACGTATGCATCAAGGCAATTACAGTATGTTTCTGCACTGTCAAATAGGTCTACATCTATCCTAAGACAGCATCAAAGCCATAGATGTTTTACAAGCAACCCTCTCTGGCTTATAGATATTTGTTCAAGCTGTTGTTAATAACTAGGCTACACTTGGTTGGTAAAGTCCAGATGACAAGAATATGACTATGATTTAAGTGGAATTAAGTGGAATCTATGCAGTATTTATATTATATTTGTTATTAGTGTCTATATGTCCTCTGAAACAAAGGGGTTTATAGTGAGAACTTACTAAAGCTTGTATAACTGTCCACATTTTACTTAAGTACAGTACTTGAGTAAATGTACTTAGTTACTTTCCACCACTGCGGCTCGCTCTATCATCTCTAGCGACTAAAGCATTGTTCACACCTATAGCGCAATGGATTTATTACCTGGATATCGTTACGACGCGCTGTGGGCAATTTGTCAGACTTGGAGGTATAGGCAGTGGTGTTGCCATTTCTTGCGACAGGTTGTTTATGCATGGTCACTAGAGAGTACTAGTAGTATAATACCTCTCCACAGCATGTCTCTTTCGCCTGCTTTCACTGCTGGCCAGTGGTGGGAAAAGTACTCACATTTTTTACGTAAGTAAAAGTATCAATACTGCAATATACAAATACTCTGTTACAAGTAAAAGTCTGGAATTCAACATTTACTTGAGTAAAAGTACAGAAGTATTAGTATCAGAATGTACTTAAAGTATCAAAAGTAAAAGTAAAAAAATGTTTGAAAATAGCCTAGGTATAAAATGGGGCTGAAGTGGTTAAAGTGTGTTTTATAATATAATAATTTATATCTGAAAAGTAACTAGTAACTAAAGTTTTAAAATAATTGCAGTGGCGTAAAAGTGCAATATTTGCCTCTGAGATGTAGTGGAGTAGAAGTAAAAGTATTGGAAATTGGAAATACTCAAGTAAAGTACAAATACCTCAAAATTGTACTTAAGTACAGTACTTGAGTAAATGTACTTTACACCACTGCTGCTGGCAGAGTGAAGCCTTGGGCTAAATGAGGACACAATAATAAATATATCACGTCCACCCAACTTCTGGCCAATCATGCTGTCCGAACCGAACGGACAGTCAGAACATCTAGGGGTGCAGGAGAACAAAGTTGTGAGACTAGCCATCTGAAAGCTTATATAGTCCCTGTGACTGCCCACCCCAACGTTCTGGTCTGGGTAGAGTGTGCTGCAGTTTCACCGGGAGGGCGGGATGCCGTGGTTCTCAAACTGTTTCATGTATTTGGCTGCGGACCCCCATCCACAGCCAAAAATGTTTTGAAAAATATGTTGTGCCAGGGACCTCCAGAAGCAAAGATTTGAGTTAAAGGATCTACACCATGAATCAAAAAAATATATTTAATATTTAATATCATATTGTTTATGTCCCTCAAACGTTTTTCAAAAGGTTTGAGCCTAAATCAAGCCTCAGATATACTCATTCCAACTAACTTCTCTCTGGCTTATAAAGCACTTTCACCTGCAATACCACATTGTCCTGTTTGGCACGGGGCGCTATTGAGCCAGTTTGTATGCATGTTATCTCCTGGTTCTGTGTGGAAAAAGTTAAAAAAAAAAAAAAAAAAAAAAACATTTAAAAAATATATAAATATATATATATTTTTTTTTTGTTGGAACTCAAAAAACGGGAGGGATTGTACCGAACGTGACTTCACGTTCGGGTGAAAGTCTGTTTTGAGACTAATTTACAGAAAACCCCAGATGTTCAAACTGGGGTGTTTTTTGGGATAGAAGAGAGGTAGGGGAGACCAAAAACACACAAAAAAGAAGGAAAAGTAAAAATTCATGGTGTAGTCCCTTTAAAAAGCAGATCTACAAGCTCGGCACAAAGTGACGCACTAGCTTGCATATCTGCTATTTTTGAGCCAAGTTATAAAATATGGTTGAAGTGGTTCAAATGGTTGTGATGCTATTAACTAATTACGCTGGTACCCACCCCAAGGGCGTCTGAGGGTCCCCGGACCCCACTTTTGAGAACCCATGAGTACGTAGTATGAGAACGTACTGAGTTTTTAATTTCTAAATTTTGGCCCTTTAGTTTAGCCTAGTTGGGTCTATTGTAATTGTTTTGTTGCCTATGCTGTTTTTATGCCTTGCTTTTAATTGTAGCACTCTGAGATTCGTGAGAATGTAAAGTGCGTTATAAATAAAATTTATTATTATTATTATTATGATGTAATGCATGCGGAGGAACATGCTTTCCCTCTCAGGTCCACTCCCAGCTGGTGCGCCGACCAACCTGCAGGAGGCGCTACAGTGCAGTTGGCCGACTTGCGACTGGGAAGCTGGCAGGGAAGTATCATAGTTTTTGTTGGAGCGCCTGGCCAAGCCGGAGGCACCGAAAGGGAAACTTTAACCCTGCCGCGACGCCCTGACGATTGATTTAGCCTCTGATTGTTCCATATTTCAATGCTCACATTTTGGAAGGCTTTTATAATCCCTTGGTGGTGTTTCCCTGGGGAATGTTAACAACACCTCCAGATGTCTTCATCATAAACTAAATTAATCATTATCCAAGAGTATCAGGGACTTTGGTCTAGCCTAAACATTTCAGGAACTGCAACAGGAATACTACACAATATCAGGCCCTGGAGGTGAACATGAAGTTGTGAGAGAAATGTATATATTGGTGGTACTGGCAGACACAGAATGCTGTTGGGTCAAAACAGTGGCAGACAGTAACAAAGTACATTTACTTGTGCACTGTACAGTGCTTTACTTGAATATTTGTATTTTTGGATACATATATGACTTTCACTCTAATACATTTCAAAGACAAATATTGCACTTTTGACTCCACTACATATCTAGGAGGGAAAAAGTAAGTTAACCCCTATCAAATACGGTGAAAATAGCAGATCTACAAGCTCACACTGCTTCGCATCACTTATACATCTGTTATTTTCACTATCATCAATATTTTTCTGTAAAATCTTTAGGGACAATGCAATGGTCAAAGTTTTAATACAGCAATGCATTACTATTAAAAAGAAAATGTAATTTGCACTTGAAGTATATTTTTGAGTACTTTCAACAGCAACTTTTACTTGCATTAGAGTAATATTGAGTAATATTTGACCGGGAGTATACCTATCCTTTGACTCACGTACTGAGGCCGAGTACTTTGCCTACTGTTGGGTCAACCCCAGTGGGACGGGGAATAATGTGAGAATGGGGATGGGGATTCCTGGCTGAATACAGACTTTAAAAGGGGGAACATTTTACGGCTGGCCACGTTACATAATTCTCTCATTGTATTGATTTATCGCTGCGCTGATTTGGCCTCCGGCCAGCGTAGCAATAGAATTTGTAATATTTGAGCTGGAGCCAAGACTCTGTGAGAGAGAGGGAGTGAGGGAGAGGGCAGCGAGAGAGAGAGGTGGGGAATTGCACAGAGAGAGAGAGAGAGAGAGAAAGAGAGAGAGAGAGAGAGAGAGAGAGAGAGAGAGAGAGAGAGAGAGAGAGAGAGAGAGAGAGAGAGAGAGAGTGGGGGGGGAAGGGGCAGAGATAGCAAGATAGAGAGCTAGATTGGAAGAGGGCAACAACAGATACGGGGAACGATGGCGTGAGAGAGAGAGAAGACAGATATACAGAGAGAGAGAGAGAGATAGAGAGAGAGAGAGAGAGAGAGAGAGAGAGAGAGAAGGAGGTAGCAAAGTGCAGAGAGGACACGTAAACAGCCCAGGAACATTTGGGACGGCGCCAGAGAGCGACGGTTTGAGGGGAAGCGCGGGATAAATGAAAGGAGACGCGGGTGGAAACAACGCGATTACCAGGGCATTTAATTGAGCAAGACGGAGACAGAGAGAGAGAGCTTCACAGGAAGAGAGAGAGAGAGAGAGGAGCGAGCTGGGACAAATGAGGGACGAGAGATAATGAGAGAACGGGGGATGAGGACGGAGAGGGGGGAGAGAGAGAGAGAAAGGGGAGGGAGGGTGAGAGAGAGAGAGAGAGAGAGATAGAGAGAGAGAGAGAGATGTCCTGAAGAGGTGAACTGAGTTGCTGTCATCGGTACAGTTATATAATATACAGGGCAGAGGAGGACAGACACTGAACTCACTGCACACACCAGGCGCGCACACACACACACACACACACACACACACACACAATACAGAGTGATTCTTTCTGACACATGCGGGTCTATTTTCACACTTTGAAGAGCTTTTTGTGTTGTTTGCCAGGGTGTTTATGGCCTTTGTGCACAGGAAAACACAGAGTGTATATTGTTCATGCACACGCACACGCACACACAGACACACACACACACACACTTTAACAATTTATTCATGTCCACATAAACGAGAGCATACAAGGACACAAATATTAAAGGTTATAAATATTAAGATTGCAGTACAAAATCATGATACAATAAGCATATCACTCAGTACTCTATGGGTATAAGTAACAGCATCTCCGCCATATATGGTGGCTGCCAATTATAGCAGAGACAGCACGGTACTTTGCCAGCCTTTTTGCCTATACTTTCTGGGCACCCCAAGCTGTTGAAACCAACCAACAACCAGTCTGTGGGTATGACCTAGGCCAGTGGTTCTCAAACTTTTTCATGCCAAGGAACCCCAAAATGATATGTATTTGGCCGCGGACCCCCATCTAAAAATATTTTGTTCCAGGGACCCCCCCAGAAGCAAAGGTTTGAGTTACAAATGTTCGCTTTAAAAACAATATATTCAAAGATTTGCACACATTTTCACGATTTTTCAAAAATAGCAGATCTACAAGCTCATAGCGCGGCACTCTGTGCCGCGCTATGAGCTTGTATATCTGCTATTTTTGAATAGCTTAAGTACAAAAGGTTGAAATTATTGTGATGCTATATTAACACATTTTGCTGGGGACCCCCTGGAACCCGCCCAAGGACCCCTGGAGGTCCCCGGACCCCACTTTGAGAACCAACGACCTAGGCTACCAAATATAAAACACAAATAGTCTGCACCTATAGCCCAGCTCTGAGGTGGTATGTAGGAGTGGTTGGTATTTAATGACCTTGGTCATAAAGGCGTCCTCTAAGGCTAAGGTCATTAGGTGCAGGCTATCTCTAACAGACTCTTCATCAACCAACATCTGGTGTATTAGCTGTCAAAAATGTACAAACGTCTGGGTTGTCACAGAGATGAAACATGGATGGAACTACACAGGAATGTTTGTACATTCTCAATTAGTTCCGCTATTATGACGTGCTAAGTACATCCCTTTGTATGCATAACAGCAAAAAAAAAAGATTAAAAAATATATATATTTTATAGCTTTTTAGCCCTTTTTCTCCCCAATTTAGTCTATGGCAATTGATTCCTCCCCACCCACATTTCTGTCTGTTGTCAATTCAATTCAATTCAATTCAAAGGGCTTTATTGGCATGAGAAAACATACGTTTACATTGCCAAAGCAGAAAGCACAATACAACAATACAGCAATACAATCAAAACAACTGCTGTTGTATTCTACTGACTCAAAACAACTGCTGTTGTATTCTACTGACTCACCTGCCAGTGAGGAGCCCCTATCGGGAGGATGTAGAGCCTTCGTCCTACTCCTCCAGCCCAACACTTCCCGCCGAGAGGTGCCGCCACGGCCCGTAGGAGTACGTAAAGTAACAAATATCACCCTCCCCCGCCTGGCTTCCCTCCTCCGAACACGGAGGCCAATTGTGTTCGCAATAGACGCTCGAAAAAGCCAGATGCACCACGGTTGGATTCGAACCCTCAAACACTCAGGTAGTGGGCTATACTTTACCACTGCTCCACCTGAGCGCCAAAAATCCTAACCATAGAATAACCATTTCTCATGTGAGGACCAGGAAAATGGTCCTCACAATGGCCCTCGTTTATCAACGTGGCGTGGACCAAATAATGGCCGTACGGCGAGATCGGCGCAATTTTCAGCATTTATCAATCTATGGTGACTTTGACTTCAGCGTACGGCCCGCTCAGATCTTCACGTCAGGTCTGAGGCCGTGTAGACTTTGGCTGACACCCGTTTGCTCCATCGTAGACATGCGGAGCAGCATTGTCTGACCATCTGACAGGCATCTGGTTATACATGAAAGACTGCTGTTTCCACAGTGTGCCAATGCTACACTTGGGCTTGCAAGTAGGTGCGTGTGTGTGTGTGTGTGTGTGTGTGTGTGTGTGTGTGTGTGTGTGTGTGTGTGTGTGTGTGTGTGTGTGTGTTTGTGTGTGTGTGTGTGTGTGTGTTTGTGTGTGTGTCAGACGCGGCCATGACAGGCGGCGAGGCGGGCGGGGGAAACTCTCTCTTATTGGCTTTCCATGCTTTTTTTGGTCGTATTCTGGTTCTTCATGTCATAAAATCGGGGCGTTCCGAGTTATTTAAATGACGCTCTGTTTCAGCCGTCACATTTATCAAAGCTACGACCAAATGTACACCAGTGGCGTCCCCAAGAATTACATTTAGGGCAGGCAAGATTTTTACCCCCAAAAAAGAAATTTCAACAAAAAAAAACGGCAAAAGTGGCCGTTTTCAAGATGTTTTGGCCCTTATCTCTGCAACGGAAGGTCCAATCTGCTCAGTTCAAAGCTTGTTGGATGCGTGACTTTGAGGACATTAAGCACGCTATGACAATTTCGGGTTATTTGGGTTTTCTAGGGGAGGCGAGATCTTAGTTGGGCAGGCGACCGCCTGCCCTGCCTCTACACTGACGTACACTAGGATTGGCTGTATAGGATCCTTTGATAAATCTCACTTGGACGTTGGCGTAAGGGCAAATAAATATAAGCTGAAATATAAGCCGGTTTGTACACTCCATTGATAAATGAGGGCCTACAATGTCTACAGTATTTCTCAAATTCTACTACACTTGTGGGGGTATTTGGTCCTCACAAGTATAGTAGCCTAATACACGCACGCACGCACGCACAGACACACACACACACACACACACACACACACACACACACACACACACACACACACACACACACACACACACACACACACACACACACACACACACACACACACACACACACACACACACACACACACACAATGCAGTGCTCCTCGCATTACAGTGAGGGCATCGGTGTGGCAACAATGGCGTCTCCTTCCGTTCCCTCATCCCTCCTCCTTTCCCCCTCTGGCACTTCCTCTCAGTGAACTCACTCGCTCTTTCCTCCCCCTCTCTCTCTCTCTTCCTCTTGAAGAACCGCAGACAGGATGAGGGGGAAGGAAGTGGAGTGAGTGGCAGAAAACTACATTAATACCATGAATGAATGAGAGAGAGAGAGAGAGAGAGAGAGAGAGAGAGACACACACACACACACACACACACACACACACACACACATAGAGAGATGACTTTCTGTATGGTGGCATAGATGATCCCTTCTTTCTATTAGACCCCCCACCCCCCCCTCCTCTCTCTTTCTCTCACTTTTTTAAGGATATATTATGTTCAACTGGGAGCTGATTAATTGCCAATTAATGTTTAACGAGGTACAGCTGTGTTCAATTAACACTGGCAGTAGCGCTGTCTCTCATGGCACCTCTCTTCACCCACCCCAGCACCCCCCCCCCCACAGACACACACACACTTAACATTAGTCTCTCTCTCTCTCTCTCTCTCTCTCTCTCTCTCTCTCTCTCTCTCTCTCTCTCTCTCTCTCTCTCTCTCTCTCTCTCTCTCTCTCTCTCTCTCTCTCTCTCTCTCTCTCTCTCTCTCTCTCTCCTGCTAAAGGCCCGTTCATAGTCCCTAGATGGGTCTAAAACGTGCGTCAGGGGGTGAGGGATTCCGTCCGTTCTTTACGGACGCATGCATAGTCGCTCACGTTATTTAGGGGTTATTTTATTTATTTTAAAGTGTACAGGCGTAATACACCTATTCATCCACTAGATGGCCACTAGTATGTACCGCCGTACCCATAATGTTGCCATGTCTACTTATTATAAGGCGACTTTGGGCTTATTTTTCTGTAAAGTTGCTTGTAAATAAACAAGCAATTTTGTATTGGTGGTTGCGGTTTTATTTGGGCTTGTTTCTAAAGTGTAGTTGCTTATTTGGACCAATTATTATTTAAACCAGTGATTCTCAAACATATATTGTAGATCTGCTATATCCTAGTCGATTCTTTTGGGCTTGTTTTCACAGACCTGGTTGCTTATTTCTCTCACAAAACCTGGCAACACAGCCAGCTGGCATTAGCGCAGCTAACAACATGAAGCTACCATTGTAGCATCTAGCCAAAACAACGCAATAAAAGACACAAACTAGACAAAAACAATGGTTGTCTACAAAACGTGAGTTTCGACCCCTACTGCACTGTGCTATATGCTATATATTGTCACAGACCGTGGATCGACGGGTCTAAGTACTTAAGTACATTTACTCAAGTACTTCCACCAACCAACGTGGGTCTTTTTTTTGGAGAAAGAGGGCTGAGGAAAACTTTTTTTCCTTATACTGCCAACGGGCTCCACTGGTACTACAGCCAACGTACAAACGAACGTACGTCGGCCTGACGGTGAATGTCGACTGCACGGACGGAAATCCTGGAGCCGTAAGTGACGGAGGGGGAGACAAAAACGACAACGCAAGGAGCGCTGGCGCTCGTTACGTCTCCTTACGTCCGACTATGAATGATACTTAATATGTAGAATCACACTTTTGATTTGCACTGATAGCTCTTCACTTTAGAAAGGAGATGAGATAGATAGATAGATAGATAGATAGATAGATAGATAGATAGATAGATAGATAGATAGATAGATAGATAGA
>NC_137620.1:36101570-36106570 GCF_963280865.1 Gymnoscopelus braueri | reverse complement strand
TTGAAAAAATATATATTCAAAGATTTGCACAAATGTTCTTGATTTTTCAAAAATAGCAGATCTACAAGCTCGTAGCGCGGCACTCGGTGCCGCGCTATGAGCTTGTAGATCTGCTATTTTTGAATAGCCAAAGTGTAAAATAATGTTTTTTTAGCTCAAATCAAAAAATGACACAGATGCGTTCCAGGTCTCAAAGCATTAATAATTTTTCTACGTGATGAGCGGAAAAAAAGAGAGGGCTGATTTTCCTTTGCCGCTGGCTAAAACATATAGGGATGTTTGTTATTGAGGGGCTTTAGCTGTATACTGTACATGCAGGGCGAGCTGGGGAAAAGTAATGGCGTCAATATTGTTGCGATATTGATATCTTTCATGTTCAAACCTAGAATGATGTAAACGGCATGTTGTTCCATGTATACTTGTTATAGTAGAGCGGATAGTAGGAACAATCGTTCACTTTGTGATACAAGCGTGAAAATTGGCATGAACATTCCTTTAGGTCAACTCTTTGACTTTTTTAATCGAGCCACTCAAAAATCCAAGATGGCGGCCATTTTTCAAGATGGCCGATACCTTAGTGGGCAGTTAAGTGATATGATAGTTTATTTGGTGATACAAGCATGAAAATTGGCATGAGCAGTCTCTGTGGGTCACTTGACAATAGGCCACCCACAGCTACTTGAAATTTCAAGATGGCGGCCATTTTTCAAGATGGCCAACACTTTAGTGGAGCATTTAAGTTATATAATGGTTCATTTGGTGATACAAGCATGAAAATTGGCATGAGCAGTCTCTGTGGGTCACTTGACAATAAGCCACCCACAGCTACTTGAAATGTCAAGATGGCGGCCATTTTTCAAGATGGCCACCACCTTAGTGGACTAGTTAAGCTTAAGAAATCATTTAGTTGGTGATACAAGCATGAAAATTGCCATGAGCCGTCTCAAAAGGTCATTTGACAAGAAACCGCCCACAGCCACTTGAAATTTCAAGATGTCAATCTTTAAATGATACCTTTTCTCATAGAAATGTATTGGGTTCCTCAAAAAGCTCTGTCAAGAGAGGTTGTTTGACTGTGTTTTGTCTGACTCCTCGCCCACGACCTGTCCAGTTTGGTAAGACCTGTCAGGAGTTGCCTCCCACCGGCATAGCTCTCAGGGTTCACTGAGGTAGGCCTAAACAAGCTCCCTTACCACGACAAGGTAACAGTCACAAGGGAGGATATATATATATATATATATATATATATATATATATATATATATATATATATATATATATATATATATATATATTGTTTTTTTTAAACTAACAGCCATTACATGTGTCAAATAAATACTAAGGGGTGGGGATACAAAAAATAAGATGAATAAATTAGCACAGTTGTGGTGCTGATAAGCACAGTTGTGGTGCTGAACGGACAGTGCTCCAAAATTATGAGTAATGGCTAATACTGAATGGCAATAGCCACGGAACCATGACAAACGATACTAAGGAACTAAACTGAAAATGTGCTTCACTGTTAGATATGGCAGTGGAAGGCAGTGGAAGCAATGTTACAAAGTAACAACTGAAAATTACACAGTAATAGACTAGATAAAAAGTAAAACATGATGCGTCGATGTGACGAGGGGAAGCCGAGCCATAGGCCTCCACTTGAAAACACAGAGGACAACAGGGAATAACTCTGGCAAAATAAACATGCAAATAGGTTCTAGCAGGGGCAACTACATAGGCATGTGAAACTGAGTCCATATCTGAAGCAGTTACACCTTCCAGTACATGCCTTGGAGCACCCACATTTGGTCAACTCCCAACAACTCTCCGCAATAGGTGGAAGTGGAGTCCAGAAGACTTTCCACTTCTCGTCCTGTTCCACCCATCCCCAGTCAGATGGGCTCGGCATTTGTGGATGTCGCTTCAATGCCTGTCCCCACACGTATCCAGCCTCATAAGAAGCATGTTTGGCATGCTCTTTGAGTGCTGCTTGAGTTGGTGGGATCAAGTCATATTGTCTTTGCTTTCTGGCAAAGAGATCAAGCCTGGCCTCGTTCACAGTTGTGACATCGCTGGACCGGTCATACATTAGATCTTCTTGGCCTCTTGACATGGATATCTTTGGTATCTTCAGTGTCTTCAGCAGATGTAGATGCTCTCTTTTGGGCCCTTTCCAGCTCTGTGTTGTTGAACCTAAGTTTACAGCTTGAATTATATTTTGCTCTGTTTCTTGTCGATGTGCTTTCTATGCCATCACCTTCATCTAGTCGGGTTGGACTAAGTAAGATAGGCAGAGCATTGATCTTATGAAATAATGGAACATTTCTTGCAATGGTATCATAACCAGTACGATCGTGCTCTCTGTTGAATAAACTCGGCTGAATGAGTTTTTCCTTGGTGACCTGCTGACAAATTAAACATCTGTCCCAGTTAGTTTTCACAACTGTTATGATGGCTTCTGCCATGTCTGCAGCATAGGCAGAGGCCGAGGGTTTATCCTTTTACCACCTTTTACCAAGCACTTTGATGTATGGGATACAACTAAGTTCGTGCCTTAACCCTACACTTAGTTCGATCGTTCATCCAATGCCATTTAAATCCTGAGCGATCTGTACACCATCCGGTTAACTAAAACCCCATTAACCTTGGCTCGGCTCTCCCGTGCTGGCACAACCTGTCAATTCAGGTGCGGCTATCTAACTGTTTTGGGGTAAATTAGACAGCATTTGGGATACCAACTTTCAATTAGCTGACATTGAACCCCACTCTGAGTTTAACAGCAGTGATATATCACCAGTGTGCCCTGGTAGTGCAGATATTCACTCTTATCTAATCTATCTATGATCAACAAATCAACACAACTATATTGTGATGTGTTAAAAGTTGTTCTTTAGCATAATAATAATAATCGTATAATCGTCCTTAATGAAAAAAAAACATAAATTTATATGAGAAAATTTATCTTTTGAGGATCCAGGGGGCGGCCATCTTGAAAATAGAAATGTAAAGTGGCTGGGAGTGTTTTCTTGTCAAGCAACCCTTAGAGACTGCTCATGCCAAATGTAATGCTTGTATCACCAAATAAACCATTATATAACTTAATTGCTCCACTAAAGTGTTGGCCATCTTGAAAAATGGCCGCCATCTTGAAATTTCAAGTAGCTGTGGGTGGCCTATTGTCAAGTGACCCACAGAGACTGCTCATGCCAATGTTCATGCTTGTATCACCAAATAAACCATTATATAACTTAATTGCTCCACTAAAGTGTTGGCCATCTTGAAAAATGGCCGCCATCTTGAAATTTCAAGTAGCTGTGGGTGGCCTATTGTCAAGTGACCCACAGAGACTGCTCATGCCAATTTTCATGCTTGTATCACCAAATAAACCATCATATCACTTAACTGCCCACTAAGATGTCGGCCATCTTGAAAAATGGCCGCCATCTTTGATTTTCAAGTGGCTCGATTAAAAAAATCGATAAATGACCTCTAAAGATGATCTGTACCAAGTTTCACGCTTGTATCACCAAGTGAACGATTCTCCCAAAATATTGCTTTTATCCGCTGCACTATTAAGGCGTGTTGAGGGCTAATTGGAAACTGGGGAAAGAGGGGAGAGGAGGGCGGACACACACACACACACACACAGACACACTATGGAGGGTTGAACGTACGATGTGTGAAATTTGAAATCATTTCAACACAGTGGTGGGCCTGGCAAGCTGTCTACGCAAACAGCAGCAGGTAGCAGCCGGACACAAACACAAACACACACACACACACACACACACACACACACACACACACACACACACAGGCAAGGCCAACGCATACATGTGAGGAATGCAGGCCCTGCAGCGTAGTGCTGACTGTGCTACTGTTTGTGTTTGTGTCTGAGTGAAACTGTGTGGTGAGTTTCAATATCAAATCAGCCATCAGGATTCAATGTTTAGTTTGCGTCCATTAGACAATGGATTTAGATCATGTTGATTCTGTGTCAGTCTTCATTGAAAATGTGATGCTGAATCGATATTTAACGTAACGAGCTTTCAATAACATTGAAATAAGTTTAGAGTCAATGACATAAAGCAATGAGGCAAGATTGGCAACATTGGATGTCGACTCAATGTGTTTTTACTATCTTGGTTATGCCTTCGGTGTTGATAGATCTATAAATATGTGTTTATCAATCTGATAAAGATACATTTCATTTGTATGTGCTTGTTCATATTTGCTAGCCAGCCTGCCTCTTGTGTGTCAGTTTGGTTGAACTTCCTGGGTCCCTCGGGCAGTGCCTGCAACTTTGTTTTTGTTTGATGGCTCCTAGTGTATGTCAACAATATTAGATAGTAGGTTAATCTCGGATTGTTTACAGTTTTGATGTCACAATGAACTTGGGTTGCCAGGGAAACGAAGCTGACGCTGACGTGATGACGGAAGGCGTTAACCAGTGGTGGAAAAAGTACTCAAATGTTTTACTTAAGTAAAAGTATCAATACTGCAATGTAGAAGTACTCTGTTACAAGTAAAAGTCTGGAATAAAACATTTACGCGAGTAAAGGTACAAAAGTATTGGTATCAAAATGTACTTAGAGTACCAAAAGTAAAAGTTCTAAAATATTTGAAAATAGCCGATCTACATGCTCGCTTGTAGATCGGCTATTTTCGGCAAAGAGGCTTGATGTTGGTCTATGAAATCTACAGTATGAAAATACAATTATATACAGTAGCTATGTATAGTGGGGGTCCCTGCTTCGTCTCTCTTTCAGCTAGGGGGTCCTTGTGAAAAACATCAAAGACCCCTGCTGTAGCGTGAGGCGGCTTAATGTACACGCACATCCCTGAGCCATGATGGCACAGCCTGGACTCTAGTATGTCACAAGGACTTACCCCCCCCCCCAAGCCAACCCTTGATGCTTGATGTGAGTCTTTGGTATACACGAATCCACGGAGCGCTGCCCTGCGCGCAGCCATTGCTGCGGTGTCAACGCTCCGCGGACGCG
>NC_137620.1:36086570-36096570 GCF_963280865.1 Gymnoscopelus braueri | reverse complement strand
ACAGAGAGACAGGAAATCGAGGGCAGAGAGAGAAGGGAGAGACGTGCAAAACATGGCGGGAGTCGGATTTGAACCGGCACATGGTCTACTCTGTGCACTGAACTGGCTGAGCCACCATGCAGGCACCCCATATTCTCATCCTCCCTCTCTCCAATTCCTTTATCTGTGTGTGTGTGTGTGTGTATGTGTGTGTGTGTGTGTGTGTGTGTGTGTGTGTGTGTGTGTGTGTGTGTGTGTGTGTTTGACAGCCCGGGGCACAGTGCTGGCTATGCTCCATTCTCAGAGACAATGCAATCAGCCACAAAAACCCCAGACACACACACACACACACACTCGGCTTCCGAGGGCACCATCATCGTCGCCGTGGCGACGTTGCCTCGGGATTACATCATCGATAATGAGAAAGACAATATGTTTATCAAACGCATGCGCGCGCGTGTGTGTGTGTGTGTGTCTTCAATACAGTGTAGTGATGGGTTGAGGCTTTGTGCTTCTCTCTTGTGTATACACTACAGTGTGTGTGTGTGTGTGTGTGTGTGTGTGTGTGTGTGTGTGTGTGTGTGTGTGTGTGTGTGTGTGTGTGTGTGTGTGTGTGTGCATTGTATCACTACAGTGTAGCGAAGGGTGGATGTTTTGTGCTCCTCATACAGTGTGTGTGTGTTTGTGTGTGTGGGGTGTGTGTGTGTGTGTGTGTGTGTGTGTGTGTGTGTGTGTGTGTGTGTGTGCGTGTGTGTGTGTGTGTGTGTGTGTTGTGTGTGTGTGTACGCGTGCACACTGATATCCAGTGTCTACAAAAATGACCTCTGTGTTGAATGTACAATCACTGAAGCTCATATTACCCCCCCCAACCCCCAAGTTTACCCACCCCATTTCTCTCTCTCTCTCTCTCTCTCTCTCTCTCTCTCTCTGTTGAGCTATAAGGTTACCTCTGGCTCCAGACAGAGGGTCTAATACTTCACCTCCTCCTCCTCCTCCTCCTCTCTCTGCCTAACCGGAGGAGAGGAGAAAAAAAAGGAAAGAGATGAGAGAGAGAGAGAGAGAGAGAGAGAGAGAGAGAGAGAGAGAGAGAGAGAGAGAGAGAGAAAGAGGGAGGCGTAGTGGATGAAAGGATGAGGAGATAGAGCGAGATGACAGAGCGGAGACAGGAAGAAAGAGGGGAGGGCAGATAGGGAGGAGGAGGACAGTGTAGGGAGGAGGAGAGAGAGAGAGAGAGAGAGAGAGAGAGAGAGAGAGAGAGAGAGAGAGAGAGAGAGAGAGAGAGAGAGGATGAGAGAGAGAGAGAGAGAGAGATGAGAGTATGTGATTGTCCTGTGCACCTGCGTGATTGCTTCAAGCAAGAACAATGGACACACACACACACACACACACACGGTTACATGAGCTACAGTATCTTGGCCAGGCCAGTCAATAGACAGAAACCCAAGATGGCGGAAGAGTAACCCCCTCCTCCATCCCCCTCCCTAACCTCTATGACCCCAGCCCCCCACCACCAGCCCACCCACCCATCCCCACGGCCCTAATCGGGATCTTCTAGGGGCCCCATCGGAGGTCCACACACACACACACACACACACACACACACACACACACACACACACACACACACACACACACACACACACACACACACACACACACACACACACACACACACACACACACACACACACACACACACAACACACACACACACACACACACACACCTCTGACCCCGCAGGGTCCCCACCCTGCCCCCCCCTAAATGAAGCCCTTATTGATGAGGTCATCGTCTGCTAGGTCAGTCACATGACGAGGGGGGAGAGAGAGAGAGAGAGAGAGAGAGAGAGAGAGAGATAGAGAGAGAGAGAGAAGCAGTGAGGAAGAGATTGACAAATTAAATTAAATTGAGAGATAGAGTGGCTACAGTAAAATCCAGAGCCGGATTTATACTTTGTCACACAATGGTGTGGCACCCTGAAAATAGCCGATCTACAAGCTCACGCTGCGATGCGTTGTGAGCTTGTAGATCGGCTATTTTAGGCACGCAACACCGTCATGAGACAGAGCAGAAATGAAGCATTTCCATGTTAATTTGTACACTAGTATCAGGGCTGAATACACATAAAGGATTGCGTAGCTTTAAACCATGCGAACAAAGACCAAAACAACTCTAGATCAGGGGTCTTCAACAGGGGGTCCGGGACCCCTAGGGGGTCCTCAGAGTTACTACAGGGGGGGTCACCCAAATCTTTGTGGTGATCAGTTTTTTTTAACCCTAGCATCCCTTTTCTTAGGAAAACTTTACCAAAAAATAGCTACAAGAACTTGTAGGTCAGGCTATTTTGGCAAAAAGGTATAGGTGTAGAGGGAAAAAACGTTGAAGACCCCTGCTCTAGGTAATGTGCAAATACATTTGGTGCAAAACTCACTCAAATGCAAATGAGCCTCGTTGCAAAAAAAGTGACATTCACAAACTCCAGCACTAACAGACACACGCCGTTAAGAGTGAAGATTATTCTAATCTCAATTCCTCAAATGCATCTGGAGGAGCCAGGAGTGAGGATGCACCGGTCTTTGTGGAAGTCTTTCATGACACATAAATGAGGCATGCCAAGATGATCAACAAAGCTATAACTAACTAACGACAGTGTGTGTTCAAAACTAAGAGAAAATGTCCTTTAGTTATTATTACCTATTACGTACAGTACGTGTTACATGTCTAAAAGGCCACACCAGTGCAATTCCTTGCAACTGCAACTCCCTGCAACCATTATCCCGCAAATGGCACCAGTCTGCAACTGCAACTGGTCAGTCCACACCGCTGCAATGGTCTCTAAAGCGGTTTTGTTGCAAGGAGTTGCGTTAGTGTGTGGACTGGCCTTTATTGTAATAAAAGATAGACAATTACCAGAATTTTTTATTTCTTCTATTCTATTCTCTATTTGCATTATGGAATAGAATGACATCACTTGAAACCGAGGCAGGCAGGCATGCGACAGAGCCTTGAGAGCTGAGCAGTGTGATTGCTGCACTGTCGACTCACTGCCGTCCAAGTTGCATACGATACAGGGTGGAAATCAGTTCTCTCTCTCCCTCCGTCTCTCTCTTCTCTCTCTTGCTCTCTCACCCCCCCCCTCTCCTCTCCTCGCTCCCCCCCCCCCCCCCCGTCCTCGTTCTCTCTCTCTCCCCCTCTCTCCTCGTTCTCTCTCTCTCTCCCCCCCGTCTCTCTCTCCTCTCTCTCGCTCCCCCCCCCCCTGTCCTCATTCTCTCTCTCTCCCTCCCTCCGTCTCTCTCGCTCTCCCCCGCTCCCCCTCTGTCCTCGTTCTCTCTCTCTCTCCCCTCTTCTCTCTCTCTCTGTCTCTCTTCATTATCAGCCACGTGCAAGGCTGGATGATGAGAAGTCGACAGTGATCACAGTCAGAATAAGCTGGAGCTGTCATCTTGCTGTATGGAAAACAGGCATCAGCTACACTTACACACGCACACGCACACACACATACACACACACACACAGTATGACACGCATGCACACACGCAAGACGGACAAACATGATAAACACACGCTAAGGGACAAACATAATGCAAAGATTTGCTCACAAACGCATCACTTACACACATAAGAAACACACATGATAGCACATATACACACATTACAGAAAAGTCATGAGGCTCATTCATTGACTCTCCCTCTCTCTTCCTCTCTCTCTCTCTGTCTGTCTCATTCCTTTGCACCAGGATACAGTTGAGGGTGAATGACGTGCATCACTCTGTATGTCAAGCACTTTGTGAGCCAAGCCCTTCAATCTGCCTTCAATCACTTTAGACCAGACTAGACACTTAGAGAGAGAGAGAGAGAGAGAGAGAGAGAGAGAGAGAGAGAGAGAGAGAGAGAGAGAGAGAGAGAGAGATGCACAGTCATTCATCCCTTCAGAGTAAGTATCATCCCCTCCTCTGACCTAAAGCTACCTGACAGACAAACAGAGGAACCATTACAGACAGACAGACAGACAGACAGACAGACAGACAGACAGACAGACAGACAGACAGACAGACAGACAGACAGACAGACAGACAGACAGACAGACAGACAGACAGACAGACAGACAGGAACCATTATAGACTAACAGACAGACAGACAGACAGACAGACAGACAGACAGACAGACAGACAGACAGATTGGAAAAAGGCAGGCAGACACTAACTACATGGAGCGCATATACTTTTAAATGTTTTACAATTTCAAACATTTTCTAAATCTGACGAAAGCAGCAGTACTACAACATCACAACCAAAGTATAAAAGAGGGCTTTAAGTGGTCTGAATGCTGACAGATAAAAAGGGAGCAAGGGGCTGAAGACAGACAGACTGTATTACAAGTATTTCACCTTGGTCTAATATCGGAAACCTTAAAATATCCGTTCGCAAAAAAAAGCGCAGTAATGTGCTCCACAATAAACATTGAACACGTGTGCCTGTGACACGCAAACGTACGCAAACGCGCGCACACACGTACACACAACACACACACACACACACACACACACACACACAAGCCGCTCCAATCCAAACAAACACACGTGCCGCCGCTGATGCAACTTATACTTATTAAAACCAACATCCTCATCTCCTCTCTCCTCTCCCATCCTCTCCTCTCCATCCTCTCCTCCTCAAGCGATCTCTCCCTTCGCTTCCATCCGCCTCAGTCTCTCCACACAGTCCACACAGTGTCTTACCTCGCTGTCCGTCTCCTGTCCTCCTCTCCTCTTCGGGCTCCTCCTCTGAGCTGCGACTGTGTCCCGCTCTCCTCTCCTCTCCTCTCCTCTCCTCTCCTCTCCTCTCCTCTCCTCTCCTCTCCTCTCCACTCCTCTCTCCAGGGGGGACACCGGAGAACCGGGACGTGCCAGTGGTGCCAGCGCCGCCGTGCGCTACTGCGGTGCTTCTGCTCTCCAAGAAAAACCCAAGGAGGAACGAGAGAAGCGGAAATAGCAGAGGAGAAAAGAGAGAGAGAGAAAGGACACTTTAGCTAAGGATGCGTACTCCTATTCCTCAGAAACATCAGCATGTGTGTGCGTGTGTGTGACTCTCTCTCTCTCTCTCTCTCTCTCTGTCTGTGTATTATTGAAACTGGTCTATTTTTATACCACTGCACAGCAGTGAGTTGATGCAGAGAGGGAGGGGGGGGGTAGAGTCAGGGAGAGAAATGGGGAGATTGGGAGAGAGAGAGGGAGAGAGAGAGAGAGAGAGAGAGAGAGGGATGGAGGGAGGGAGGAGAGGGGGGCGAGACAGAGACAGGGCGAGAGACAGAAAGAGAGAGACAGACAGAGGGGGGAGAGAGAATGGAGGGGGACTTCTTTTCCAATAAAATGACCACACACAGCATGACCATTTCAAACACAACAAACTATGTGTGCACATGTGAACATCTGTGTGCGTGTGTGTGTGTGTGTGTGTGTGTGTGTGTGTGTGTGTGTGTGTGTGTGTGTGTGTGTGTGTGTGTGTGTGTGTGTTTTGTCTTGTTTAAACATCCTGTACACAGCCCCTGTGTCGGATAAGCGGACACACACACACACACACACACACACACACACACACACACACACACACACACACACACACACACACACACACACACACACACACACACACACACACACACACACACACACACACACACACACACACACACGCGCGCGCACGTGTGAATGTGAAGACACAACATTCAGACCGCCTCGCTTTTCACACACTGTTTCATCTAAACAACATATTTCTGGGTGGACTCAGCCGTGGTGGACTCTGTGTTGTAAATGTTTTGCTCTGTCACACTTCATTTGACTAAAACTATTTTCACGCCCATTTCCCCTCACTGGCATCGTGACCTATTGATGTGCGCTGTGCTGTTAACCCTTTAAGACCTGAGGCGATTCTTAAAAATGTTTTCTAAATCCTAGCAGTTTTTATTTTATTTTATTAAAAAAAATGTTTACGATTTTTCAAAAATAGCAGATCTACAAGCTCGTAGCGCGGCACCGAGTGCCGCGCTATGAGCTTGTATATCTGCTATTTTTGAATAGCCAAGGAAATCTAAAGTGACACAGATGCGTTCCAGGTCTTAGTGGGTTAAGAGAATGTGCGTCAGGGCTAATATAACATGAATACAGCCTTTTCACTTTCCCCCAAATTAAATACCAGGAATAGTTTTATTTTTGTGGCTTTTTTTTTTTACATTGTGGCAAAATCATTTCCTGTCTCTCTCTCTCTCCATTATCGCTGTCTATAAAGGCTTAAAAATGCCCCCCCAAATACCTTTTAACCCTTTAAGACCAGGAAAGCATCATTCGTGTCATTTTAAGATTTCTTTGGCTATTCAAAAATAGCAGATATACAAGCTCATAGCACGGCACCGAGTGCCGCGCTATGAGCTCGTAGATCTGCAATTTTTTTTTTTAGAATCGTGACAATTTGTGCACATCTTGGAATATATATTTTTCAAAGCGAACATTTGTCAAATATTTAGACCCCCAGAAGCAAAGATTTGAGATACAAATGTCCGCTTAAAAAAAAATAAGCTTGTATATGCTATTTTTAGGCTTGTATATGCTATTTTTGAATAGCCAAAGACATCTAAAATGACAGAGATGCGTTCCGGGATTGAATGAGTTTAAGAAGAAGAAAAGAAAAAAATAATCAGCTGTTGATTATGAATGGTAAATGGGTGCATTTATATAGCGTTGTTTATTCAAAGGGCTTTAGTGCACTACATTCCTGTCATGATGCAATCAAACCCAATGGAACACAGGTGTGCCCTATCAATCAATGCATACCGAATGACAATGTCTAAATTACACATTATACTTCGGGCCGTCACGATAATGACATTTTACTTGATGATTAATTGTCACACAAATAATTGAGATAAACCATTTAATTGTGTTTTTGGCATTGAAAATTTGAACATTATAAATAAAAAATATATAAATTCTGTTTGCCGCTTAGAAACAAAATGCACGGGGCAGATAATGACTGACATAATATAACGTTATACTTTCAAAGTTTTTTTTGCTTCTTTTGTGTGACACTGTAGTATGAAAAGTAGGTCTATTCATTAACAAACATAAAACATACCCGACGGCAACGCAATCTTTGAACAGTCTATGACTGACAGTGTTATTTTTAAGATTTCTTTGGCTATTCAAAAATAGCAGATCTACAAGCTCATAGCGCGGCACAGAGTGCCGCGCTATGAGCTTGTAGATCTGCTATTTTTAGAAAAATCTTGAAAATTTGTGCAAATAATTTTTAACTCAAATCTTTGCTTCTGGGGGTCCCTGGAACCAAATATTTTTAGATGGGAGGGGGTCCGCGGACAAATACATATTATTTAGGGGGTCCTTGACATGAAAAAAGTTTGAAAACCATTGAAAATATAGCAACATAAGTAAAAAAAAAAAAAAAAAGAAGACTTTAGGGGAAAAAAACTGTTAGGATTTAGAAGACATTTGTAAAATCCCCAGAAGCAAAGATTTGAGTTAAAAACTTTCGCTTAAAAAAAGTATATATATATTCAAACTTAAAGATTTGCACACATTTTCACCATTAAAAAAAAAAATAGCAGCAGATCTACAAGCTCGTAGCGCGGCACTCGGTGAAATCTCAAAATGACACAGATGCGTTCCCGGTCTTAAAGGGTTAAGACCGGGAAAGCATCTGTAATTTTAGATTTGAACCACTTTAACCCATTGAGACCTGAAGCCGATTCTACATGTCTCCTAAATCTCAACAATATTCTGAAAAACTTATGTTTCTATATCAGTGGTGCTCAATCTTTTTCATGTCAAGGACCCCCAAAATTATATGTATTTGGCCGCGGACCCCCATCAAAATATTTTGTTCCAGGGACCCCCCAGAAGCAACGATTTGAGTTAAAAATGTTCGCTTTAAAAATATATTATGTTCAAAGATTTGCACACATTTTCATGATTTAAAAAAAATAGCAGATATACAAGCTCGTAGCGCGGCACTCGGTGCCGCGCTATGAGCTTGTATATCTGCTATTTTTGAATAGCCTAAAGTGTAAAATAATGCTTTTTAGCTCAAATATAAAAATGACACAGTTCCAGGTATTAATGGGTTAACCATTATTGTATACTTTGGCTATTCTCATGATCATGAAAATGTGTGCAAATCTTTGAATATATATATTTTTAAGCGAACATTCGTAACTCAAATCTTTGCTTCTGGGGGGTCCCTGGAAGTCCACGTCAAATACAATATATGTATATATAATATATATAATATATATATATGTATATATATAATACATGAAAAAGTTTGAGAACCACTGATATTATAGCAACAGAAGTGTTTCAGAAAACTGTTAGGATTTAGAAGACATTTGTAGAATCGGCTCACAACGCGTCGCTTTTACTTCTGGTATCCTTCAAGTATATTTTGATGCCGATATACTTTTGTGCTTTTACAAAAGTAAATCTTTGAATACAGGACGTTTACTTGTGACAGAGTATTTCTACATTGTGGTATTGCTATTATAACTTTGGTAAAAATGTCACCACTGAGTGCGAGTATAAAAATGGACAGATATGTGTTTGGCTGTGTACCTACTAGCAGTGGTGTAAAGTAACTAAGTAAATTTACTTAAGTACTGTACTTATGTAAAATTTTGAGGTATTTGTACTTTACTGGAGTATTTCCAATTTCCAGTACTTTTACTTCTACTCCACTACATCTCAGAGGCAAATATTATACTTGTACTCCACTACAATTATTTGAAAACTTTAGTTACTTTGCAGATATAAAGTATTATATTATAAGACATACATTAACCACTTAAGTCCTGTTCTATACCTAGGCTATTTGAAAATAGCCGATCTGCAAGCTCACAACGCGTCGCATCGCGACGCGTTGTGAGCTTGTAGATCTGCTATTTTCAAACATTTTAGTACTTTTACTTTTGGTACTTTAAGTACATTTTGATACCAATACTTTTGTACTTTGAATTCCAGGCTTTTACTTGTAACGGAGTACTTCTACATTGCAGTATTGATACTTTTACTTAAGTAAAACATTGGAGTACTTTTTCCACCACTGCCTACTAGCCGTGTGTGTGTGTGTGTGTGTGTGTGTGTGTGTGTGTGTGTGTGTGTGTGTGTGTGTGTGTGTGTGTGTGTGTGTGTGTGTGTGTGTGTGTGTGTGTGTGTGTGTGTGTGTGTGTGTGTGTGTGTGTGTGCGTGCGTGTGTGTGTTTGCACAATGGAAGATGGAGAAAAGCCTTTGCAGCTGGGTTCCAAAAACCAGCCAAACAACACAGATAGAATAAACACACGCACAAATGCAAACTCTCTCTCTCTCACACATATATATACACACACACACATTATCATCTCTGTCCAGTGGAAACCTCACATGTCCAAAACAAAAACTTAGGATATGGAAGGAGATAAGAGGTTTCTGCCCAACAGCAACGATATGCAAACTATGCAAACACACACGCAAACACACACACGAGGGGCATGTACTGTAGATAACCTAAATGAAGCCAGTGTGGGTGAGCTAAGAGCCAGCTGGGGTTTCTGCCTTTGATGTCATCTTATCACACACACACACACACACACACACACACACACACACACACACACACACACCTGTAATTGCTTTGTTGTTTTCACATGAGTTGTGCGTGCGTGTTCCTCTCATCTGTCATCATCCATCCTTCCTTCTCTCATCCCTCTCTTTCTCTCTCTCTCCCTCCTATCTATTTTTCACTCTCTCCCTCCTTCCGTCCATAATTCACACAATGCCAGCAACTGTCTGCAAACAAAATTATGAATGAATGATTGGGGACCGTGGGACGATCACACACACACACACACACACACACACACACACACACACACACACACACACACACACACACACACACACACACACACACACACACACACACACACACACACACACACACACACACACACACACACACACACACACACACACCTCAAAAAA
>NC_137620.1:36030082-36086370 GCF_963280865.1 Gymnoscopelus braueri | reverse complement strand
GGGACCGTGGGACGATCACGGTGTGTGTGTGTGTATATGTGTGTGATGTCATCTCTCGGGGAAGCCGTGCTCTATTAGCCGAGTTTGATTCATAAGCGATTCTCACAGCCCTTGGCACAATGCACACACACACACACACACACACAACACACCACACACACACACACACACACACACACACACACACACACACACACACACACACACACACACACACACACACACACACACACACACACACACACACACACACACACACACACACACACACACACACGAAACCTCAAAAAAGTGCTGCTATTTGCTTGAAAAGCTCTGTGCCAAGCTTACCCTTTCCTAAACCATTCCTAACAGCAAATTAACATTTTGGTGGTTTTGTAAGAGGTTTTGTAACGTGACACAGCTCTGTTTACACTATTCTTTATCCCTGTTTAATTGTGCATCATTTCTCACTTTAGATTGTTTTTATTTGACACTTGCTTGGCAATGTAAATGTATGTTTTCTCATGCCAATAAAACTCCTTTGAATTGAATTGAGAGAGAGGAGAGAGAGAGAGAGAGAGAGAGACAGACAGACAGACAGACAGACAGACAGACACACAGACAGAGAGAAACAGAGAGAAAACAGAGAGAAACAGAGAGAACAGAGAGAAACAGAGAGAACAGAGAGAGAAGGTGGGAGTGATGAATGAAGACGGGACAGGAGAGCAGAGGAGGTGAGAGGCAACAATGTAGCGTAATTAACCCTTTAAGACCTGAAGCCGATTCTACAAATCTTCTAAATCTCAAAAAACATTATTCTGAAAAACGTATGTTTCTACATCAGTGGGTTCTCAAACCTTTTCATGTCAAGGACCCCCAAAATGATATGTATTTGGCCACGGACCCCCATCTCAAATATTTGTTCCAGGGACCCCAGAAGCAAAGATTTGAGTTAAAAATGTTAAAAATGTTTAAAAATATATATATTCAAAGATTTGCACACATTTTCATAATTTTTCAAAAATAGCAGATCTACAAGTTCATAGCGCTATGAACTTGTATATCTGCTATTTTGAAGTGTAAAATAATGCTTTTTAGCTCAAATCAAGAAGTGACACAGATGCGTTCCAGGTCTATGGCTTAATACCTTGTCGTTCATATGAAGGTGTCGTGTGCCAAGAATAGAAGCATGTGCAAGTGACACCGTCGTACGACGAAGTAGAAGTCAGGCTTTAGGCTGACACATATAAGACAAGGCCAAAAGTCACGGACAGCTAGGTCGGCTACACACACACACGCATGCACACACACACGCACACGCACGCACCCGCACCCGCACACATCTTGTGTACAGAGTTCATAAAGAGTGAAATTCTGTGCTACGGACAAACAAGTGTGAGGTGAGAACAGTGGTGGATAGTAACTAAGTATATTTACTCGAGTACTCTATTTAAGTACAAATTTGAGGTACTTTTACTTTACTTGAGTACTTCTACTGCACTTCTACTCTACTTTTTCTTCTATTTCGATACAAATTAGACATATTTGAGTAACTTTACCGTGGCGCTGTAAATAGGTATATATTTGATGCCAATATGTTTGTACTTAAGTAAAGGTTTTAATTCAATGCATGCCCTTTAATCGTAACAGAATAATTCATGTTGTGGTTTTGCTACTTTACTGAAGTAAAGAAAGAAAAGTAAAAAGAGTACTTCTTCCACAGAGAGAGAGAGGAGAGAGAGAGAGAGAGAGAGAGAGAGAAGAGATGAGAGAGAGATGAGAGAGAGGAGAGAGAAGAGAGAGAGAGAGAGAGAGAGAGAGAGAGAGAGTGAGAAGAGAGAGAGAGAGAGAGAGGAGAGAGAGAGAGAGAGAGAGAGAGAGAGAGACAGGGGGGGAGATAGAGAGAAAGCCGAGGCAGAACAAAGACAGGATGAGAGACAGGAAACAGGAAACGTGGAGGAGGAATGGAAGGAAGGAGGAGGCCTCACAGAACGCAGGGAGGAAAGGAGAGGAGGAAGGAAAGAGGGGGCAGACAAACAGAAACATATGGAGAGAGAGAGAGAGAGAGAGAGAGAGAGAGAGAGAGAGAGAGAGAGAGAAGAGAGAAAGAGAGAGAGAGAGAGAGAGGGGGGACAGCTTTGTTTCCGTCTGCTGGTCGTGGGATGATGATTACGTACCATATTCTCTCCTGGAATAGATAGTGTTGACAACTAACACATAATGGCTCATTCATTGTGTTTCCATTCACCAGTTAATGATTATACTTGATATTATATAGGATTTGATACGTTCACACACAGCATGACAAAGTAGGGCATTTATTTAATTAAAAAAAAGTGATAATAAAATGTTGAAACATGGAGATACAAGGTTCCTGCCCGACAGTGACAACATGATATCGGATGTAATATCTGCTATGATATAATACAGTATATTATGTTTTTATCTAAAATATCTGTTGCAATAGCTAGTACAATATCTGATATAATATATTATATCTGATGCAGAGTCCTGCAACGGGCGGGGTACCCGCAGATACCCGACGGGTTACCCGCGTTTGACGGGTGAAAACGGGTTGAAAAATATATATATATAATAATATATATAGTATAAGTTCACGGGGTACGGGGAGGGGCGTTCTTCACATGATTTCTGAAACAAACCTGACCACTGAATGTAGCGCTACTGTTGAAGGCTGCTATCTTTTTCGGCATATCTCAACACACTTTTAAATTGAGTGACTGTCTGTAGGCTATTTTCATTTCACTCTGCATGTAATCACAGGTAAACGGGCGGACAACGGGTCCATTATTTGACGGGTGGGGCGGGTCTGGTTCGTATTTTGAAATAATCACGGGTGACGGGTCGTTCTACGGATCTGATTATTGACGGGCGGGGCGGGCGCAGGTTCTCAAAATTGGACCTGTGCAGGACTCTGATCTGATGTTATGTCTGATACTGTATGGGATATATGTGATGTTATATGTGACGTTATCTGATTTGATATCTGTTGCTGTATCTGATGACGTTATATATATATATATATATATATATATATATATATATATTGCAACCCTTTTTCACCCCCGGTGCCAATTGTCTATGTGATCCTGGGCGCTACACTCCTCCCGCCAGCCTAGGAGTCCGGAGCCTAGCTCATGCCTCCTTCAATGCATGAGAGCCAACTGACCTTCTTATCACATGACAGGGGGGAGTTTCCCTGGTTAGACGTAGTGCGTGGAAGGAACACGTTATTCCAACCAGTTCCTTTCCCCTCCATCAGGCGCCCCGGCTGACCAGGGGGAGGCAGTATAGAAACCAGGATTACTACATGTTTTTTGTGCAGGGTACCTACCCTAGGAGACACAGGGATAACACGCAAACTCCACACAGAGTAGGCCCTTTCACCAACCCCACCTAAGGGTATGGGCGCTGATGACGCGGAGGATAGGACACGCCCTCCCCCCCAGCGATGACGTTATATTTGATGTTATATCCTGGACATCTGACTCAATTCAATGTCACACAAGAAGACAGGGCTCACCATCGCTATACGCGCTTCATGGCATTCTGCACATGTAAAATTAAATACGCCTGACATTACAGTTTGTGACTGGAGGGCAATACTACTCGATGGTTTCGATCCCGTATACGGATATCTGTGACCGTACGGTTCTGTGACAATAAACGACTCCTGACTTGACTGACATTATAGTCTGGTTCACTATGTAATTTTGTCGGATTTTTTTGAAGATTTGCAAAACTATACATTTTTGGAAAGGTTATTGTCTAAGGAATCAGAAAATCAATGTTTGCATTTGCCCAGATGTGTATATGGCGGCCATATTGGCAATTATAAAATGGCCACCCTAAAATGTACGTTTTTTTATATCTCGGCCTCTAAATAAGCTGGAACATTGATTTTAACTCTTAAACCTACATTTTCAGTGTCGAGGAATCCAATGGTGGTAATTATAAAGCTACAACACTTTACAATATTAACCCTTAGATGCATGACTGAGTCCAAAATGACCAGATGTGGTTGTTTTCTTGCAATATCTTTGTAATTAAAAAAACATTTATCAATTAATATTGAAGATTTGCAAAACTATACATTTTTGGAAAGGTTATTGTCTAAGGAATCATAAAATCAATGTTTGCATTTGCCCAGATGTCTGTGGCCATATTGGAATTGACAAAATGGCCGCCGTAAAATGTATGTTTTGTAATATCTTGGCTTCTAAATAAGATGGAACATTGTTTTTAATGGCTAAACCTACATTTTCAGGGTCAAGGAATCCAATGGTGCAAGTTATCATTTCATTTTTTGTAACATCCCATTGACATAATCCATCATATGGGTAAAAATAGCACAGCCCAGGCAGTCAGTCAGATACTAACTCAGTGTTCTTTTTATTTATTTTAACTGTGAACTTTGGATGTTTGTGTAACCATCTTAAACATCATGACATGTGTAATCTTAGACAGTCTCTATCATCATCATCATCATCATCATCATCATCATCATCATCATCATCATCATCACTTTCGTGCATCACAGCTTGGGAATCATCATCGTTCTGGCACTGGCTGCTGCACTGACACATTTCAGTACAGGCTAAGTCCTTAGCTTTGCAGGAACATCTGCCAGAAGAACAGTCTGATTTGCACTTGCATTGAACCATCTCAAGGATGGCCTTTGGAGCTGGGAGGACCTCTGTGGTCGTTGGTTTCAGCATGCCACCCGAGTGTTTGAAGTACCCATTTTGCAGGGGATCCAGCTGTGGATCCTGCAGAGCAATGGCTGCTTGTGCCCATGCCCTTGTTTGGACATGGACTCTCAAAATGTGCTGTTTCAGAGCTCCAGGTGTTGGAGGGAGCTTGTCACTTTCTGCCCTGTGCTTGCAGAACAGATGCCATCGCAGTTCAGGGATTGTCTTGATGTTGATACCCTTGGGTGAGTAAGCTGCACATACAAAGGACTCCAGTGTTGACAGCATTCCTTCTGTCACTTCTGCTTCATCCAAAAGCATCTGCAGAGCTTTGATAATATCGCCATCCGTTTTGAGGTAGACCTGCAGCCAGGTTGCCTTGCTTATACGGGAGAACCTCCCTGTGTTGTCGGCCCCAGTGAATGCATGGAAGGCTGGCAAAGCCTTTGCTCTTTCTTTACCTAGAGCTCGCCACAATCTTCAATCTGCACAACACCAGAGGCCATAGAAATGGACGTGTTCATCAGCAGGAGGTCATAGTTTGCTGTGACTAGCACTAAAACGTCCGTATCTGGGGAGAAAAATACCAACGGTGCATCAGGTGGGTTTCGCTGTGAAGCCAGCACAGCCTGGTGGATCAGCAGTGTGTCTGCTTCTTCGTGGTTATTTTCTTCAAAGACCAGGTCTTTGTTGCTCCTGGTGTATCTAGAAGCAGACGTGATGATCAGCTTGGAGGATCCCCTGTTGTACTCTAGTGTTTTGGTATCAAGATAGTCAGTCAGATCAGCCTTCGTCTTGTCATGGGAGAGGAACCTGCTCATCGGGATGTGTTTGATGGTAGGCAAGGCAACCTGGCTGCAGGTCTACCTCAAAACGGATGAAGATGTTATCAATGCTCTACAGATGCTTTTGGATGAAGCAGAAGTGATGGAAGGAATGCTGTCAACACTGGAGTCCTTACAGCTTACTCACCCAAGGGTATCAACATCAAGACAATCCCTGAACTGCGATGGCATCTGTTCTGCAAACACAGGGCAGAAAGTGACAAGCTCCCTCCAACACCTGGAGCTCTGAAGCAGCACATCTTGAGAATCCATGTCCAAACAAGGGCATGGGCACAAGCAGCCATTAATATGCAGGATCCACAGTTGCATCCCCTGCAAAATGGGTACTTCAAACACTTGGATGGCATGCTGAAACCAACGACCACAGAGGTCCTCCCAGCCCAAAAGGCCATCCTTGAGATGGTTCAATGCAAGTGTAAATCTGACTGTTCTTCTGGCAGATGTTCCTGCAAAGCTAAGGACTTAGCCTATACTGAAATGTGTCATTGCAGCAGCCAGTGTCAGAACGATGACGATTCCCAAGCTGTGACGCACGAAAGTGATGATGATGATGATGATGATTATGATGATGCATAGACTGTCTAAGATTACACATGTCATGATGTTTAAGATGGTTACACAAACATCCAAAGTTCACAGTTAAAAGAAATAAAAAGAACACTGAGTTAGTATCTGACTGACTGCCTGGGCTGTGCTGTTTTTACCCATATGATGGATTATGTCAATGGGATGATACAAAAAATGAAATGATAACTTGCACCATTGGATTCCTTGACCCTGAAAATGTAGGTTTAGCCATTAAAAACAATGTTCCATCTTATTTAGAAGCCAAGATATTACAAGACATACATTTTACGGCGGCCATTTTGTCAATTCCAATATGGCCACAGACATCTGGGCAAATGCAAACATTGATTTTATGATTTCTTAGACAATAACCTTTCCAAAAATGTATAGTTTTGCAAATCTTCAATATGAATTGATAAATGTTTTTTAATTACAAAGATATTGCAAGAAAACAACCACATCTGGTCATTTTGGACTCAGTCATGCATCTAAGGGTTAATATTGTAAAGTTTTGTAGCTTTATAATTACCACCATTGGATTCCTCAACACTGAAAATGTAGGTTTAGGAGTTAAAATCAATGTTCCAGCTTATTTAGAGGCCGAGATATTAAAAAACTTACATTTTAGGGTGGCCATTTTGTAATTGCCAATATGGCCGCCATATACACATCTGGGCAAATGCAAACATTGATTTTCTGATTCCTTAGACAATAACCTTTCCAAAAATGTATAGTTTTGCAAATCTTCAAAAAAATCCGACAACATTGTAAATCTAAGCATAAGGAACCAGACTATTAACCTACATTTGTGTGTGGGGTTAACCCATTCAATCCGGGAAGGCATCTGTGTCACTTTAGATTTCTTTGGCTATTCAAAAATAGCAGATCTACAAGCTCATAGCGCGGCACTCAGTGCCGCGCTATGAGCTTGTAGATCTGCTATTTTTGAAAATAAATCGTGAAAATGTGTGCTTGTAGCTTGTAGATCTGCTATTTTTGAAAATAAATCGTGGATATTTTTTTAAAGCGAACATTTTCAAAGATTTTGCAAAAATGTTCACGATAAAAAAAAGAAATGGCAGATCTACAAGCTCGTAGCGCGGCACTCGCTATGAGCTTGTATGTCTGCTATTTTTGAATAGCCAAAGAAATCTAAAATGACACAGTAATGCGTTCTTGAATGGGTTAAGAGGCAAGTGGACATGCTATCCTGGCCTGAAACCAGGCCAGCGTGTGGTTGTCACGTGACACGTGACATGCACGCGCACGGCCATCAAAGTTCAACGGGGTTAAGTTATACAGTAGAGTGGGAGTGGGTGGGTGACCTGATTCTGAGTCCCTGTATACCAAAGTGTGTCAGAGATGGAATGAACATGTATTGACTCAACCATGCGTTTCAATACATGATGATGCTGTGTGTGGTACGTGATGGCATGCCATACACACATGCTGTATCCAGTGGTTCTTCTCAGACCTCCTTGGGAGGGTTCCAGGGGGTCCCCAGCAAAGTAGTTAACATAGCATTACAATCATCTTAATGACTTTATCCATTTATACGTCGGCTATTCAAAAAAAGGCAGATATCCAAGCTCAAATTATTGACTTAGGAATGCGACGAAAACAAACAAATATCCATGAATTCAAGTCTCCATGGGGTGACTAATCGATGAAAAATTGTCATTTTGGGGGTGAACTATCCCTTTAATGACCACAATGGAAACAAGCCTTCGGGCTTTTTTTGTGCTTTTATCCTTTTGAATACATTTTCAATAAAGCGTTCGTTCAATCAATCAATCAATATTTAATTTTGTTTTTTTTGACAGTTTTTTTAAAGTATAAAATATGGCCTACGTGATTAAAACCAGGAAAAGAGATCAGAGATCATATCCCAATATTGCAATAGTGAAAATCACCCGATATCTAGTCTCATATCACTATATCGATATAATATTGATATCGTATATTATACGGGTGGAAACCCGATGTAGTTATTATTTGGTCACAAGCACTTGATAATACTTTTCATTGCTTAAATATTTATAAAACCCACAGACACGCTTGACCACACATATAAAGAAATATGTGCGTACTGTGCCAGCAATTTTTCAATTTTCTTACCTTTTTCAAGTAGTCACAGAATATTTATCTCCAGTATAATCGATCCCCTGATGGGTGCTAATCACTGAGGGTTGCACTGTGTGGTTTCACAAAATGTCAACGAGGTCATCGCGACCTCGTTGACATTAATTGTCTGCCTTTTGAAAATAACATGTCTGGGCCAAAAATACATAGTAAAAAAAAAAAGTGCTCAGGAGCCGAGATACAGCCTTTTTCAGTAATAAGTTAAACAAGAAGTGAATGGAGCAGCAAATCTTCAAATGATGATATCTTGGGTTCTGAACGTTTCTTCAAAAACACGTCAAACACGTCATTGGCACGTTGCGCCATTGCGGTAAAACACGTGAAACACGTCAATGGCACTCAATGAGTTAATTTATAAAAAAAGAACATGAAAAGTTGAAAAATAGAGATGCAGGGTTGTCGGGTGTAAACGTGTCCAAAACTGTTACTTTTCAGGATTCAAAAATATAAAAAAAATACCTTTGTGTGTGACGCTGTAGTATGACGAAGTGGGGGCATTCATTTACAAAAAAAACTAAAAGTTAACATATGGAGATACTGTAAGACAGGGGTCTTCAACAGGGGGTCCGGGACCCCTGGGGGGTCCTCAGAGCTACTATAGGGGGTCCGCCAAATCTTTGTGTGATAGGATTTAGTTATTTTTACATTAACCACTTGAACCCTAGAATTCTTTTTCTGAGGGGAACATTAGCCGAAAAATAGCCGATCTACAAGCTCTCAACGCCTCGCGCTGCGAGGCGTTGAGAGCTTGTAGATCGGCTATTTTTGGCAAAGAGGCTATAGGTGTAGAGGGAAAAACGAGCAGACTAAGTAAAAAAAAAACTTTAATCTGAAACACAATTTTATACAATATAGAGTAGGGGGTCCCTGCTTCATCTCTCTCTCAGCTAGGGGGTCCTTGGCCTGAAAACATTGAAGACCCCTGCTGTAAGAGGTTTCTGCCCTATTCTGAGAGCCAGTTCATGTGCAGATGATGATGATGATGATGGTGATGATGATGGGGACAGTGACTCTTCAGCAGGGGAGGGAGGGGGGGGAATGCCTACGTGACACCAAGCAGCATACCCAACATTATGTAGCTCATATCGTCTGTCGGGCAAGAAACCTCTCATCTCCATATTTCAACCTTTTGGTGTTTTTTGGTGAAATTGACGTCCTACTTGATCATACAACTACAGCGTCACAAAAATGTATTCGAATACGAATCGCGATTCTCATGTTGGACGATTCAGAATCGATTCTCATTTAAAAAAAATGAGAATCGATTTTGTATGTATTTTTGTATAATGGGGTGTATTTTTGTATAATGAAATTGAAATCTTTTCAAAAGATCTTTAGACATTTTAGACATTTGAAAGCTTGTGAAATGGGACATTCTGCATGATAGTACCACAAAGGTATTGGTATCACATTTTGATACCAATACCTTTTGTACTTTTACTCAAGTGAATTCCGGATTGTTACTTGTAACAGAGTACTTCTACATTGCAGTATTGATACTTTTACTTAAGTAAAAAAATCGAGAAAAAAAAAACGTTTTTTAATCAAGAATCGTTTTGAATCGGGAAAAAAAAAAACGTTTTTGATTCAGATTTTTATTTTATTTTATCGAGAATCGTTTGTTTTGAAAAAATCTGACAAAAAATGGAATCGTGACCCCAAGAATCGGAATTGAATCGAATCATGAGCAGAAGATTCACAGCCCTACACAAAAGTATCAAAAAATAGCAGATCTTACAAGATTGAAAGCTTGTAGATCTGCTACTTTTGCAAAAAAAAAATCTTTCTTTCAATCCTGAAAAGTAACAGTTTTTGGACATATGAGGTTTTCCACCCGACAGAGACGATATTCAACTCAGCCCCTCTTCATCTATTCTAGAGAGACCCCCCCCCCCACCCCACCCCCCCCACCCTGGCCCGAATCCCTGTAGGACTGTTACATGAGCCTTAAGTCAATACACACACACAGTTTAGCATTACTATACTCGTGAGGACATCAACGTCAATGAACTTGTGGACCTGCTATTTTTGGGCGAGTGACAGCATCACACAACTGAGTATAAATCAAGCCTAAAAACCTAAACATTTTCGAACCATAAATCAAGCTATTTTCTACTTTACTTGTAGGGAAATATGGCTACGCTCAGTGTAGTGGTGCAAAGTAACTAAGAACATTTACTCAAGTACTGTACTCAAGTACAATTTTGAGGTATTTTTACTTTACAGGAGTATTTCCAGTTTTCAGTACTTTTACTTCTACTCCACTACATCTCAGAGGCAAATATTGTACTTTTACTCCACTACAATTATTTGACAACTTTAGGTACTAGTTACTTTGTAGATTTTGATTATTATTACAAAACATACATTAACCACTTCAGCCCTATACATTTCAGCCATTTAAAAATAGCCGATCTTCAAGCTCACAATGCGTCGCGATGCGACACATTGTGAGCTTGTAGATCTGCTATTTTCAAAAGATCTTTAGACATTTTATACATTTGAAAGCTTGTGAAATGGGACATTCTGCATGATAGTACCACAAAGGTATTGGTATCACATTTTGATACCAATACCTTTTGTACTTTTACTCAAGTGAATTTTGAATTCCGGATTGTTACTTGTAACAGAGTACTTCTACATTGCAGTATTGATACTTTTACTTAAGTAAAAAAAAAAGTAATTTTACCACCACTGGCTACACTCACAAGCATAGTAATCCAAGTACACACACATGTGTACACAATCTCAGACAAAGATGAAAGACAACAATGTGAGAGCAGCACGCGCACACATTGCACACATATAGACAAGACACGCACGTAAGCAAGGCATAAATTAACTCCTATAAAATAAGCATATTACACGCATAACAGCAGGCGTACACACACACACATAGGTTTGTGTGCAGGGCTTGCAGGCAGGCAGGCAGGCAGGCAGGCCCCTGGCCCCATGCACACACAACACAACAGCAGGGCAAGCTGCATGAAATATTCAGTGAATTTTTCAACATGTGCTCTTTACCCCTCCACACGTGTAGGAGTGAAGAGAGAGAGAGAGAGAGAGTGAGAGAGAGAGAGAGAGAGAGAGAGAGAGAGAGAGAGAGAGAGAGAGAGAGAGGGGAGAGAGGAGGGGGATAGGGAAGGAGGGAAGACGGAGTCAATGAGGGCAAAGACAGAGAGAGAGGCAGAGAGAGAGAGTAAGAGAGATATAGGCAGAGACAGAGAGAGCAATAGAGAGACATAGAGACCAAGAGAGAGAGAGAGGGGCAGAGAGAGATAGAGAGAGAGTTAGAGAGACCAGCTGACTCCATTCCAAGCGACTCCCCTTAGCAACAGCCCCGGTTCAGCCTGTGCCCCATTGGCCGGCTGACAGCACGCATCACAATCCCATGCGCGGCCTCCTCAGCCAATGGGGAGGCTCCTTGCAGCTCCGCATTGTGGATTCCATGTTCACCATGGCAACACAACCCTCTTATAGCCCTGGATGCCCCCCCTTCCCCTACACACACACACACACACACACACACACACACACACACACACACACACACACACACACACACACACACACACACACACACACACACACACACACACACACACACACACACACACACACACACACACACACACACACACACACAGTGTGCTGTACATACAGTTCAAACTTGTTCCAAGTGGAGAGATGGACCAAGCCTGAAAGCACTGTAAAAACCACTGGTTCTCAAAGTCTGGTACGGGGGACGACTAGGGGGTCCACTCCAAATGGACCCTTATGGGTCTGTAACTCTGAGAGTGTACAACTAACTGGAAACCACATGGACCATTTTGGTAAATTAAGGATTTTTACAGTGTAGATTGGGGGCCCAGAGATAAAGAAAAAGAAGGCCCTAATGCATACCGTCTCTCTGTCAGGTAGAAACCTTGTATGTCCAAAACTGCTACTTTTCAGGAAATATTTTTCTTTATAGCTATTTTTTAAAGATTATTTTAAGATTTATTTTTGGGCTTTTATGCCTTTATTGTTGCCCTGCCAAGCCAAAGTGCAGTAACTACGGGGGAAAGAATCACTGAAAAATGGGTTTAAAAGTGATTCAGCTGGTTAGCCAAATGAGATATCGGCATATAAGTGATATTACAATAAATGTAACGTAAATTTCGGACTATAAGCCGCGACTTTTTTCCCATTTTTCGACCCTGCGGCTTATATAACGGTGCGGTTTATCTATGGATTTTTACAGCTAACGGCCACTAGGGGACCTCCTAAATCTATGGATTTTACACCCGCGGCTTATAGTCCAGTGCGGCTTATATATGTACAAATCATTCAATTTAGCTGCTGCGGCTTATATTCAGGTGCGGCTTATAGTGCGAAAATTACGGTACATCTGTTCTTGAGGTAATCGTTCATCCCCCAAAATCACGAAGGCTAATTTGACCTTTGGGATACACAAATAAGTGGGTGTGTCCAAAAAGCGTATTTACTGCACTTTGGCTTGGCAGGGCATACAGGAAATGGGGAGAGAGATATGGGGAGTGACATGCAGCAAAGGCCGTCGGGATCGAACCCGCGATGCGCTGTCAGGACCGCTACGGCAGCCATCCAGGCCTCCAATGTAGTTATTATTTAGTCACGAGCTCTTGTTAATACTTTTCATTGGTTATTTATAAAACCCACAGACACACTTAACCACTTTGACTTTCAAAATCTTTCAAAAGAGCCAGTAGCTATTTTTGCTACGGCATGTGACACAAATGAAGTAGGGCATTAATTTACAAAAAAAACCAGTTTAAATATGGAGATGAGGATTCTGCCCAACAGCAATGATATCCTTGAAATAAATAAAAAAAATAACATAAAACCTTGAGAGTCACTGAAACACACCAAAACTCACACAGTCAGCGAACTGGGCTGCAGTCTCACTCTACAGGGAACTGCATGTGCTCTCTCTCTCCACACCTGTGTGCGCGTGCATGTGCATATATCGTGTGTGTTGATGTGCACGTGCGTGCACTCTTGTATTTCGTTGGCGTCGGGTGGAAACCACGGATATCCAAAACCGTAGCTTTTTTATATTATATTTATTTATCAATATTTCAAAAACCTTCTAAAATTGTGAAAAAAGCCAACCGCTCACAACGCGTCACATCGCGATGCCTTGTGAGCTTGTAGATCGGCTATTTTCACTACGTTTCTGCGACACTCTTGTGTGATCAATTAGGGCATTAAATCCACGATAAAACATAAAATGTTGAAATAAGGAGATACAAGGTTTCCACCCGACGCTAACGTTCTTTTTTTGTGTGTGCCATTCCAGAGGAGACAAAAGCAGATTTACGCCGCGGACGGGCGAACAGGCAAGGCACGGCGGGCGAGCGTGTGTAAGATGAAAGAGTTCTTCCTCCGCCGTTTGCGGCCCAAGGCTATAAAATACCCGGCCATCACTTCATTTCAACTGTAAGCCATAAAGAAAAAGGAAAGAAGAACAGATTTTTCTCTCTCCGCTTCCCCTCCGTCGCTCTTTCTCTTCTCTCTCACGCATATCCACCATGGGCCCCGGAGAAGTTGCTTTCAAAAACGTTTTAATATCGATGTAATAGGCTCTATGCACAGAAGCCGTATTGGGCCTCTTCCGTACTTCCTTCACAGGTGTTAGCAATGACACTAATGAACTCTCTGTTCCATTTTGTGCAGCACAGTGGTTCTCAAACCTTTTAATTTCAAGGACCCCCATAACTCTGAGAGTGTACAGATGGAACCAAATGGACCCGTAAGGGTCCATTTGGTTCTATTTGTACACTCTCGGAGTTACACAGCCTTAACTCTCTCAGTGCCAAGCCCCGAGATATCCCGAGTTTTTTCTGAATGCCCTCCTGAGTTTTTACTTTATGTTGTTTTATAGACCGTCACGGTCTGATCTTGAATCCGAAGGGAGCAGTAAAACTGTAGCACAAACGGATACGGAAATAATGGATATAGCGTCATTCCGTTCCCGTCGACTCCATGTTTGTAGTTTTTTTTCTTTTCCCTATAACTCCGCTGTTGTTGTTTTTTTTTCCCGTTCCGCCGAAACACGTGTTTCCAGCGGCCTGTAGCGAAGGGGACACAAGCTCCGTCTGGAATGTTTGTCCACAAACCAGCAGTCAGGGACGATCTTTGGCTGTGCACACAGTGAATCGATCGATCAATATGGATCTAAACGTTTTATGACCACTTGAAAACCACTATAAACACGAAAATCGCTTGGCACTGGTTGAGTACATTATGAAAATAATCTGGCAGTCAAAGAGTTAAGGGGTTATTTGGAACCCCCTCAAGGAACCATGAGGGTACCTGGACCCTCATGGTTCAGGTACCCGCTGGTGAAGCAGAGTGTTTCCAGTGAGCCAACATGCACAATATCAGCACCCTGACTCTGTTTGACCAGAACGGAACAGAGCCTTCATTAGTATCATTGGTAACACCTGTGAAGGAAGTGAGGCAGAGGCCCAATTTCTCTCCAAAATGGCTAACCCTATTGACTGATTATTGAGATAGCTGCACTCCTGTTACTTTATGCTTTTGGATCACGTTGCCTCCTAAGTCGATCAAATACGAAGCAAAAAAACGTTTCATTTCAACATAAGGAAGACTGATTGAAATATGTTCACCTGAAACACCAGGAACTGTTGTTTCCCAATGTAGACTATATTTATCTCTTCGTATGTGGTGCATTATCTCGTGGTCAAATTGCACTTCTGAGCAAACCAACCAAACCAACCAATCTATTCAGTAGTATATAAAACCTGATGTTATTGTTTGTAGAATCTAGAACACCAAAAGTGTAATACTCGAGTCCGTACTCTCAGCAGCTCCCAGTACTTACCGCATGACTTGCCACACTCAAGCCATGCTGCTCATACACTGAGTTGGCGGCGCCTGGGATCGAACTCATGTCCGCGTGGTCGAAAGGCGAGAGCTCTACCGACTGAGCTACCCGGCCACACACCACAGGTAGTATTAGCTATTACAATTAAGTAAGCTAATTAAGCAATTAAGTAATGAATATAGTACGGAGTCCGTTGCAGTATATGTTACTGTATATTTGCATATACAGTGAAACGTGTTCTCTACATTTAACCCTGATTGTAAGTATCAGGGGTAGTGGGCACTACGGGGGGCAGCACCTTGGGGAGCAGCTACAGGTTAAGTGTCTTGCTCGGGGACACTCTGAACATGTAGACCGGGGCCAGGAGGCGAACCGGGGACCTCTGTACCCACTCGGCTACGGCAGCCCCGGGTCCTATGTTTCCCCAAGTTCAATATTCCTATTGTTTTGCAGCCAGTCTGGTTACACTATGCAGCGAGCTAGCTATAGCCCTCTAACGCTAGCTAACCTAACATGCACATCATTGTCAAGTACTACGTGCAATTTCGAAACATCGCTGCTCGCCGCGGGCACTTAAGGTCAATACATGCTCCTTGCGACGTAGAAAAAAAACCCTCCAATTTGGACAGGTTTTCCAAATTCGTTCGTACAGTCAGGACATCTGAGGGTGCAGGACCGTCCCATCAGAAGTTCTGAATGACGTTATCTCATGTCCCTTTCCGAAAGAGGTTTGGACGTCAGAAGGAGCATGTATTGACCTTTACTCAGCTACCTAGCTGAGTGGTTAAAGGGTCTAGCATGGGATGTATAATTATGCTCCGTTTCTTATCAGCATAGATATATACACGTAGATACCTTGTTCAATGGAGCGATATGTCAACCCATTGTAACTTCAAACTCCATTTTAATCATGATAGATTCATTGAAATCACCCGTCCTTGGTTCTGGTGACTGATATTATCCTTCTAATACGTGAGGGGGCCGGGTTTTTTCAATTACTTTTTTCATTTATTTTTCATATTTTCGTTTTTTTTAATGTTTTATACAATACAATAATGTAATTAAATTAATGAAAAAATTAATCGAAAAAACATGCCCCCCTCACGTATTAGAAGGACAATATCAGTCACCAGAACCAAGGACGGTGATTTCGATGAATCTATCATGATTAAAATAGAGTTCGAAGCTACAATGGGTTTGTATAGGAAGGTGGCGTGTCTGATAAAATTAATATTAAATATCTAAATACTGAATGAAGCAACTATCTGGAGTGCTCATATAAGCCTGAGTAGATATTAAAATGACCCCAAACATGTTTGAAAGTGAAATATCCCTTTAATTAAATAAAACAGATTGGGTTTTCATTAAAAAAAAACACTTTATCTTAGTAACAGTAATGATTATGAAATAAAAAAAAGTTTTAGATTCAGCCAGGTACTTGCACTGGAGTTATGACAAGCTGACCCAGCTAATACGACAGCGGCGCTGATGTATAATCCAGTTGCCAGTGCAGTGTCTAGTATTTATGGCTTATAGCAGTGGTTCTCAAACTTTTTCATGTCAAGGACCCCCAAATTGACACTCATTAGCCCGCGGACCCCCATTTGAAAAGATGTGCAAAGACCCCCATAAGAGAAGATTTTTTACGGCTCTAGCAGTGATTTTGAACCATTTTTATTTCAAGGACCCCCAGTTTGATGCATTTTAGGCTACGGACCCCCATTTAATGGCATTTCTATCTCTGGGACCCCCAATTTATATTGTAAAATCAATGTTAATTTAACTCTGAGAGTGTACAAATGGGACCAAATGGACCCGTCAGGGTCCATTTGGTTCCATTTGTACACTCTCAGAGTTACAGACCCATAAGGCTCCATTTGGTTCCTAACTATCTATCATTTAGCTGGGGACCCCCTGGAACTCCCCCAAGGACCCCTGGGGGTCCCCGGACCCCACTTTGAGAACCAACGGCTTAGCAGTCTGTATGATAGATGAACACACAAACAAGCCAACTAGCTAACATCTCTTTGTTCCCTGAGTGAAAGGGAGGGGGGGGGGGTGAAGGTACAGAGAAAATAATCTGTATAAAGTGAGATGGTAAGACAAGGAGAAATGGAGAGAGAGAGAGAGAGAGAGAGAGGGAGAAGTAGAGTGTTATAAAGATAGCAACGGAAGTAGAGAGATAGAGACAATCAGACAGGCTGGCTCCAGCACAATGAGCTAAAGGAGAGACAATGAATAGCAACTCCTCCACACACTGACACACATGATGAATGGATCCGCAGTTCTCTGTGTGCGCGCGGCGCGTGTGTGTGTGTGTGTGTCATGTATGTGTGAGTAGTAAAGTGTGTGGGCGCGTGTGGATTGTGTACACGTGTGCGTGAGGCCGTGTGTATGCTCCATCTCGGATCTTTGTGACAGTGACCACAGCCAAGCAGAGGTTCAATATCCTCTCTCTCTCTCTCTCTCTCTCTCTCTCTCTCTCTCTCTCTCTCTCTCTCTCTCTCTCTCTCTCTCTCTCTCTCTCTCTCTCTCTCTCTCTCTCTCTCTCTCTCTCTCTTCTCTCTCTCTCTCTCTTCTCTCTCTCTCTCTCTCTCTCCTCTCTCTCTCTTCTCTCTCTCTCTCTCTCTCTCTCTCTCTCTCTCTCTCTCATCTCTCTCCCCCCCCAATGAGCTTTATTGGCATGAGAAAACATACGTTTACATTGCCAAAGCAAAAGTGGAACAGCACAATCGAAACAAAACGATGTATGTACAATTAAATGGGAATAAAGAAATGTGTAAACAGAGCTGTGTTACATTGCAACTTAGAGAAAACTATCTTAACCCATTAAGACCGGGAACACATCTGTGTAATTTGTTTGATTTTAGCTAAAAAGCATTATTTTACACTTACTGACTATTCAAAAATAGCAGATATACAAGCTCATAGTGCGGCACCGAGTGCCGTGCTATGAGCTTGTAGATCTGCTATTTTTTTTAAATCGTGAAAATGTGTGCAAATCTTTGAATATATATACTTTTTTTTTTTTTAAGTGAACATTTGTAACTCAAATCTTTGCTTCTGGGGGTCCCTGGAACAAAACATTGGGGGTCCTTGACATGAAAAAGCTTGAGCACCACTGATATAGAAACATACGTTTTTCAGAATACTGTTGGGATTCAGAAGACAGACAGAAGAAATGACAGCAGTATTGTAATGTTTTACATTGACTTGGTATAAAACCTTGTAATTTTTTTCAAATTTACATGTATTTACAGGTAGTTTCTCTGTATGTACAGTATTTCTATGTACCGAGGTCACTCGTGCGAACAGTGCAGGAATACACTCTCTCTCCCTATCTCTCTCCGTCTCTCTCTCTCTCTCCCTCAAGGTTCAAGGTTTATTGTTACATCTTGTGCACAGGCACATACGAGTAAAATGTCTACTATTCGGCTCCTCAGACAATTGTAGCAGCCTTAGTAACAGCAATAATAGAATAAAAACACCACGACAATAAAAAAAAAGAGGGGGGAGGGGATTATTAACTCTTTGACTGCCAATGACGAGATTTCCTGTCTTATTTTTGCTAAGGGCTCAGACTCTGCCAATGACGAGAATTACGAGATTTTGTGTTTTCCGTGGTTTTACGCTAGATGGCGCTGTTCGCTAACCTATGAGTCACCATTTGACTCCCAGTCAAGTGAAGCAAAGAAGCAGCAAATGACGTTATCGGCAAAAAAATCTACCACATTCACTTCAATGTTAATGGATTTGGACATTTTTCTTTTCTCTTCTTTCTGTTGCTCTTTGGCGAAAAGAAACAACCTACATTCAACTGCCAATAACTATGTAACGGATGATCGCGACGGCACGATTTTCTTCCCCCGATTCTACGATCGCGACGGCACCCCCACCCCACCCCCCCCCACGAGACTCGGATACGTCTTTTAACCCATTAAGACCTGAGGCCGATTCTACAAATGTCTTCTAAATAAAAAGTATTCTCAGTGGTGCTCAAACTTTTTCATGTCAAGGACCCTCAAAATGATATGTATTTGGCCGTCGACCCCCATCTCAAAATATTTGGTTCCAGGGACCCCCAGAAGCAAAGATTTGAGTTAAAAATGTTCGCTTTAAAATAATATATCTATTCAAAGATTTGCACACCTTTTCACGATTTTTCAAAAATAGCAGATCTACAAGCTCGTATGAGCTTGTAGATCTGCTATTTTTGAATAGCCCAAAGTGTAAAATAATGCTTTTTAGCTCAAATCTAAAAATGACACAGTTCTAGGTCTTAATGGTTAAAGCGATTGGGGGATCGATCATACTGGAGATAAATATTCCATGATTTTTCAAAGGTTAGTGAAAACACTCGAAAATAAGCTGGCAGTGGCTTGGCAAACGATGTTCTATTTCTGTCAGTCAAAGAGTTAAAAAGAGGAGCGTTTTTGACCATGTTCTATAAGCGCTTAAAGGACCACTTTTCAACCTATCTTCATATAACTGGTCCTCACTAATGCTCATTATAAGATGGCACAATTTCCATCTACTGACTCTGCGTCCTCATTGGTGGGCTATGGACAGTTCAGAAACCTGCTTGCTACCAGTGACATCATCGATGGGGATCACAAGCTAATAGAAACTAGTAAACTACAGCTTTTCTCTTACTGGAAAGTTATTGCATGTTTAAAAAGAAGCCGTTGTTCTTTCATTAATACAAATATTTTTTGGTTTTTGAACCCTCCTCCGAGACACAAACCGAGTAGACCGATTATATGAAGATAGGTAGAAAATGGGTGAAGTGGCCCTTTAAAGGTGTTACACACACACACACACACACAAACACATGCCATCGAGTCCAAAAAGCGGGGCAATCAAAATTAACAACAGGTAATTAAAAGTAATAGCAGTCGTCGCGATTCCTCGACCCCGGCTCCAGGTTTGAGGCGTAGCGGGACGGGTACACACCACACACACACATACCACCAACACCAATTACGCAGTCAATTACCCCAGGGCCTAATTATCAGCGGGGTCTATATAGGAGCGGGGCCGTCCGCGGCAGAGGAAGATGCTAATGACCTGTTATGGCAGACTGTGTTTATCTAGCTGATCACTGATTAGCGTGATCACGGAGGAAAAAGGTCAGCGGCTCAAACGGGAGGCAAGGCCCGGCTAATTGATAGTTCTGCTTCGGCAGGGCTCAATGGCACAGTGGCGGCAACATTGCTTGTTTTGCAGCAACAGAGGTGTGTGCGTGCGTGTGTGCGTGCGTTCATGTCAAGGACCCCCAAATTGACACTTATTAGCCCGCGGACCCCCATTTCAAAAGATATGCCAGGGACCCCCATAAGAGAAGATTTTTTACGGCTCTAGCAGTGATTCTCAACCATTTTAATTTCAAGGACCCCCAGTTTGACATGCATTAGGGCTACAGACCCCCATTTAATGGCATTTATATCACTTGGACCGCAATTTATATTGTAAAATCTATGTCAATTTAACTCTGAGAGTGTACAAATGGAACCAAATGGACCCGTTAGGGTCCATTTGGTTCCATTTGTACACTCTCAAAGTTACAGATCCATAAGGGTCCATTTGGTGTCTAATCTATCATTTAGCTGGGGACCCCCTGGAACTCCCTCAAGGACCCCTGGGGGTCCCCGGACCCCACTTTGAGAACCAATGGTTTAGTATACTTTAATATTACTTGTCCCCACACGTCCCCAGTAGTGTAGTAGATTTTGAGAAATAGACAATTGTGAGGACAATTGTCCTGGTCCTCGCCAGAGAAATTGTTGTTTTATGGTTAACCCATTAAGACCGGGAAAACATCACGTCATTATTAGATTTCTTTGGCTATTCAAAAATAGCAGATATACAAGCTCATAGCACTCAAAACGTTTTTTGAGAACCACTGATAAGGCATAAGTTTTTCGGAAGAACTGTCTCTACATTTGTAGAATCGGCCTCAGGTCTTAATGGGTTAATTCTGAACGGCAATATCCTCTAATGTCTGTCTATGTGTGTGTGTACCAAAGACACATTTCTGCACTTGTTTGTGTCTGTGTGTGCCAAAAAAATGCTTGTGTACAGCCGTGTGCGTGCATTATATGCATGTGTGTGTGTGTGTGTGTGCGCGCGTGTGGCGTGCACGGTGGGAGAACAGTGCTCAGTAACAGCAGAAGCTCTCTAATCGAGTTAGCTTTGGTAACATGAGTGGCAGCTGGCTTTCCAGGAATACACTCGCCCCTTGAGCTAGTGGACAAACTCACTCTCTGCAGGAGGATAACACACACACACACACACACACACACGTTTTTTATTATTATACTTTTGAGGACATCAACATTTTAGGACAATATTGAAAATAGCTGACAATAGCCTAACACAATAGGCAAGAAAATGCAGATCTACAAGCTCAAAATACCAGGCATAACTCTAACCCGTAAACCCCTAAACCTAAGCTCTAGATATCTAATCCTAATTCTAAACCCAACCTGAATCTTTTCAAAAGTCTAATTTATTAAACTAATATTCTTTATTTCTTTTACCATAAAACAACCATTTCTCTTGTGAGGACCAGGAAATGAGTCCTCACAACGTCTATTTCTCAAATTCTACCATCTACTTGTGTGGACATTTGGACCTCACAAGTATACAGAAATACAAGCACACACACACACACACACACACACACACACACACACACACACACACACACACACACACACACACACACACACACACACACACACACACACACACACACACACACACACACACACACACACACACACACACACACACACACACACACACACACACACACACACACACTCCTACCTTCCTGTTGTGTGTGTATTAAAAATGCATGTGCGGTGTGGCTCTATGGACAGTAAATGCATAATTTATGCAATGTACACACACTGAGAGGTGTATATTAACACATTCATCTGTACGTACAGCCACACACACACACACGCACACCCCCCACCCACCCACACACACACACACACACACACACACACACACACACACACACACACACACACACACACACACACACACACACACACACACACACACACACACACACACACACACACACACACACACACACACACACACACACACACACACATACATCTCGGGCGGATTGTATGTTCCAGGTCTACGTGTTGTTTACAGCTTAGCGACTGAGTGTGTGACTGAGTATGTGTGTGTGTGTGTGTGTGTGTGTGTGTGTGTCATTTAACCCTATGAAGCCTGAGTTATACTTAGTTGCACGCTGGTGTGGCACACCGATAATAGCAGATCTACAAGTGGTGTGGCTGTGTGTGTGTGTGTGTGTGTGTGTGTGTGTGTGTGTGTGTGTGTGTGTGTGTGTGTGTGTGTGTGTGTGTGTGTGTGTGTGTGTGTGTGTGTGTGGCAGCATTAGGTAGGTTAGTAGGTAAAAGCTGTCGTGCCTCTTATATGGTTAACTAAGGGCATCACCTCAGAGAACCTTACACACAAACACACACACACACAGTCGCACACACACACACACACACACACACACACACTCACACACACACAGAAATCCACAAATCTACACAATCCGTTTCTATCAAATGACATAGTTGAATTTCATTGCCGTCGTGTGGAAAACTTGTATGTCCAAAGCCGTTACTTTTCATGAAATGGAACACGCAACCTGTGTTCCTATGGATCCAATGTAGTTATTATTTAGTCACAAGCTCTTGTTAATACTTTTCACCGGTTCAAATTTATAAAACCTATAGACACACACTTACACTTTCGTTGCACCGTAGCACTTGCCCTAGCCTTGACGACCTTGCAGGATTATGCAAAGGCTAAATGACAAAAATTTAGATAGCATGTTATGTGTTATGTAGACCAGTGGTTCTCAAACTTTTTCATGTCAAAGAACCCCAAAATGATATGTATTTGGCCGCGGACCCCCATCTAAAAATATTTTGTTCCAGGGACCCCCAGAAGCAAAAATTTGAGTTGAAATGTTCGCTTAAAAATACATATATTCAAAAGTTTGCATTTATTTTCCAAGATTTTTCAAAAATAGCAGATCTACAAGCTCATAGCGCGGCACTCGGTGCCGCGCTATGAGCTTGTATATCTGCTATTTTTGAATAGCCAAAGTATAAAAGGTTAACATTATTGTGACGCTATGTTAACACATTTAGCTGGGGACCCCCTGGAACTCCCTCAAGGACCCCTGGGGGTCCCCGGACCCCACTTTGAGAACCAATGATGTAGACAGATGCCAGGTCAGGATTATGCAAAGGCTAAAATGGCTAAAACTTAGATAGCATGTTAAGTGTTGTGTAGACAGATGCCAGGTCATTGTTGACATGGCATCCTATAGTGTGTGTATAGTTTCAATGTAGGCTGATGATAGCTTTACGTATGTATTAGTTATTATTAGATTATTGGTTTACTTATGTATTACTTTATTATTAGATTACTATTTTTATGCATTTGATGTATTATGTGTATTATGATGTATTATGATGAATTATCTTGTGTCCTTGCTTACTGTAAACCGCTCTGGATTAAGAGCGTCTGCTAAATGCCTAAACTGTAAACTTTCAAATGTTTTCAGAAATAGCTAAATTAGCCGAATTTATTTTGCTACCTCTACAAAACACTTTTGTACAATGAAATAGGGCATTCATTTACAACCCCCCCCCCACCCAAAAAAAAACAAACGTTGAAATATGGAGATAGGAGGTTTCTGCTTTGCAGTGGATGCATTGCAGTGTGTTTGTGCTGCTTTGAGGCAGAACTACTATAATCGTGTCAGACGTGTTTAAATCTAGATCAAAGCTGGTGTCATGTGAAGAGGTTGTAATTAACCCATTAAGACCGGGAACGCATCCGTGTCATTTTAAGATTTGTTTTCTACAGCAGATCTACAAGCTCATAGCACGGCACCGGGTGCCGCGCTATGAGCTTGTAGATCTGCTATTTATTTATTGTGTGCAAAATGTGTGCAAATCTTTGAATATATATACATTTTTGCTTCTGAATGGGGGTCCCTGGAACAAAATATTTCGAGATGTGGGTCCGCGGCCAAATACATATCATTTTAGGTGGTCCTTGACATGAAAAAAGTTTGAGAACCACTGATATTATAGCAACATATGTTTTTTTTCTTTAAAGAAAAAGAACTGTTCCCCTGAATCCCCAGAAGCAAAGATTTTAGTTAAAAATTTTCGCTTTAAAAAACATATATTCAAAGATTTGCACACATTTTCACGATTTTTCTAAAGAAATTAGCAGATCTACAAGCTCGTAGGCTCGTAGCTATGAGCTCGTAGCTATGAGCTTGTAGATCTGCTATTTTTGAATAGCCGAAAATAGCCCAAAGTATAAAATAATGGTTATACTGTAGCTAAAAATCTAAAATGACACAGTATGCTTTTCCGGTCTTAAAGGGTTAAAGGGACACGTTAACCGGTGGTGGAAGACGTACTCACATGTTTTACTGAGGTAAAAGTAGCAATACCACAATGTAGTAAAAGGCCTGCATTCAAAATGTCAGTACAAAAGTAATATGTAAAATGTGCTTCAAGTACCAAAGTGAAAAAAAGTACTTCAATTATTCAGAGTTTGTTCAACCTTTTCGAAAATAGCCGATCTACAAGATCACAACGTGGCGCGACGCAATGTGTTGTGAGCTTGTAGATCGGCTATCTTCAAATCGGGCTTAATTGGTTAATGTGTGTCTTGTAATAAATAATCAAATTCTACAAAGTGACTTATAACTAAAGCTGTCAAATAATTGTAGTGGAGTAAAAAGTATCATTGCGAGTAGAAATATAAAACACAGAAAGATTTACAGTAAAGGTACCTCATAATTGCACTTAAGTACAGTACTTGAGTAAAGGTAGGCACTTGGTGCTATAGTGCTGCTTGAGCTGCTCTACATCGCCCCCCGTTGAGTCACCATGGGTACTACAAGGATTTTTCTACAGCTTGGCCAGAGGTCATGGTGTGTGTGTGTGTTTGTGCGCGCTCGCACGTGTGTGTGTGTGTGTGCGTGTGTGGACACTTGTATTACTATTTGTGAGGGAAAAATGTCACCACAAGTATGATAGAAATTGAGGAACAGACATTGTGAGGACAAATGTCCTGGTCCTCACCAAAGAAATGGCTTTATGGTTCAAAAAGATTTTTAGAGTTAGATTTACAAAAGATTCAGGTTGGTATTAGGATCAGATAAATAGAAGGTTTAAGGTCCTTACTTAGCCTTTGCTTATTAATGAATTAATTTAAACTGATGTTTGTGTCATGAGGACGTCCACACAGAACCTAAATATTACGTGGCGATAAAGCAACGCTCGTTTTTCTTTTTTTACAATATGAGATTTTTCACAGTGAATAAAAGCATCAGCCTGTATGAATGAATCACCACATTAATCATTTGATGTGAAATATTGTCCGACTTATTTTCTGATCATTTATTTGTTACGCTCCTGGAGTGTATGGGAGCTTAACTCCTTCACTGCCACTGATGTAAAATACGTCATTTCGTTTTTCTCACACAGAACCCAAGATATCGTGATCCGAAGATTTGCTGCTCCATTCACTTCTTGGTTAGCCTGAGGCTACGAGCTCAATCCATGGTCTTGAAGGGCGGACCCAAACACAGCCGCCTGGATTTGTGCGTGGCTTCCTATTGCTTCACCAATCTATGTCCCCGCCTCCCCTCCCCTCCCCCCTCGGCCTGTGCACGGAGCACGCTGACGTCACCAAATTTAGAGCGACGCCCCTCTGCACTCTGATTGGTTAGGAGATAACAAGGTCCAAGACCATCGTTCTTGCATCGCTCCCCCAGGCTTTTTTTCTTTTGTAACAAAAAAAAAAGCCTGGGTTTCCGAGGCTACTTCTTGGTTAACTTATTACTTAAAAATCCTGTATCTCGGCTCCTCTGTACTTTTTTCTTTTTGGCCGAGACACGCTATTTTCAAAGGCGTATAAAAGTGAACGGGAGGTCGCGATGACATTTTTTATTTTTGCGCGAAAGCACAGTGAAACCCTCTGTGATTAGCAACCATCAGGGGATCGATCATACTGAAGAAAAATATACTGTGACTACTTCAAAAAGGTAAGAAAATTGAAAAATCGCTGGCGGTGGGCAATCGCAGCCTGAAATAAGTCTGGCAGTGAAAGAGTTAAAGGACCACTTCACCCATTTTCAACCCATCTTCGTATAATTGGTCCTCACTAATTGCTCATTATAATATGGTAACGTTCATTTCTGCTCGGTCTGTGTCTCAGGGGACGAGGACTGTGGACAGTTCAGAAACCTGCCTACCAGTGACATCATCGGTAGGCAGGTTTGGACAAAGAGAAACTTTTTTTTAAAATGAATGCAAGAACAATGGCTTCCATTATAGCATGCCAACTTGCCAGGAGAATAGAAAGCCTGCAGTTTATTTTAGGTTAGATTCCCGACCTCCCATTATTCCGACGTCCCAATAGTCCGACAAACGTCAGAGGTTAGGGTTAGGGATACGGGTCGTTATAATGGGGCCAGTCAGTCGGACCAACGGGACGTCGGAACATGAGCATCGGTGAGGAGGACCAATTATATCGAATATAGGTTGAAAATGGGTTAAGTGGTCATTTAACCCTATGAAGCCTGAGTTATACTTGGTTGCACGCTGGTGTGGCACACCGATAATAGCAGATCTACAAGTGGTGCGGGTGTGTGTGTGCGTGTGTGTGTGTGTGTGTGTGTGTGTGTGTGTGTGTGTGTGTGTGTGTGTGTGTGTGTGTGTGTGTGTGTGTGTGTGTGTGTGTGTTTACGTGCGTGCGTGAGTGAGTGTGTCTGGTCCAGGCGTATCCAGGGAGCATGCTAGCTGCAGCAGCCAGGTATCTGGTTAATGTGGCCATCTGTCAGTGAGCACAGAACCACAGGCCAGAGGGCTGGGCTCCATTAACACACATCATTACCTACACACACGCACGCACACAAGCAAGAACGCATATGTGCACGCACGCACGCACGCACTCTCCTGAAACATTTTTTTTCAACAGAATTATCTAGTTACCGTTTTATTTTAGCAAATTTTTTTTTTTTGGGGGCCTTTCCTTTGATTCTAAGTGGATCGTTAGATGCGTGCGTGCGTGACGTGTGTGTCTGTATTTCCATCTTATAATTGTGATCAAAGTACAGAGGAAGTAACCAAAAAACAACTTTCCTCGCACAGCAGCACGCGTGCTGCGCTTCAGACAGACTCGCCTATAATGCTTGATTTATACTCGGTTGCGTGCCGGTGCGTCTTCAAAAATAGCCGATTTAACGTTTAACAGATCAAACGTGTACTGTATATGTACGGTACGGTACGCGTAGCATGCATGCGTGTGTCCACATCTTCCGATGTCTAAAACAAGGAAGAAATACCATGTAAAGACAGTGATTTCTGCTGCGTCTGTGTGTCTTTACACCTCTTCTCCTCCTCTTTCCCCCTGCGCTGGCCCCTCTCACACAAAGGCAGGGGGAGGAGAGGAGAGGAGAGAGAGATGGTTGGGTGGGTGGGTGGGTGGGTTGATGGAGGTGGTGCAGGAGGGAGGGAGCGAGGGAGGGAGGGAGGGAGTAGAAGGAAGGCACAAAGGGCTGGGAGCTGCTGCCTCTCGCTCTAGGGAGTAGTGGGGTGGGTAGCGATGGTGGGGGTGACAGAGGGTCAAAGGGGGGGCACGAGAGAGAGAGAGAGAGAGGAGGAGGGGGTGAAACCTGAGAGGCAGAAAGCCAGAACAGGAGCTGCTGGGGCATGGGTGGGGAGGGTGAGAGGGTCAGGGTGGAGGAGATAGACAGGGTGAGAGAGAGAGAGAGAGAGAGAGAGAGAGAGAGAGAGAGAGAGAGAGAGAGAGAGAGAGAGAGAGAGAGAGACGGGGATAGAGGGGAGTGGGTAGGAGAGTGAGAGAGGCGAGGGGGGAGAGGCAGGGAGAGAGAGAGCGAAAAAGAGGAGATATATGGGGTGGGGGGGAGTGAGATAGAGAAGGGGGGTGAGAGAGAGAAGGAGGGAGAGAGAGAGACAGCAGACACAAGTGGAACATGCTTACGGCTGTGCTGATTTTGGGATTTGCTGTAGAAAAGGGGATTTGGGGGTTTGAGAGACTCAGCAGAGAAAGTGAGGATTTGAGAGGAGGATTTGCACGTCTGCTCTTCAAGGGGCCAAGCTCTGCCGTCCAGCAGCAAGCACAGCCTGTAGGCCTAAACCTCACGGTCTGTAGGCCTAAACCTCACGGTCTGTAGGCCTAAACCTCACGGTCTGTAGGCCTAAACCTCACGGTCTGTAGGCCTAAACCTCACGGCCTGTAGGCCTAAACCTCACGGCCTGTAGGCCTAGGCCTAAACCTCACGGCCTGTAGGCCTAAACCTCACGGTCTGTAGGCCTAAACCTCACGGTCTGTAGGCCTAAACCCTGCCATCTAAGCACAGCCTGTAGGCCAGGAGCCATGATGTGGAGCAGCTGAACGCATGGCACCCAACTCTGATGTTCTCAAACTCCATTTACTACCTTATTGTACTACTACAACTAGCCTACCCACACAGTTTGAACAACAGACGTATAGAAAAGAGACAAGATCTGACTGCTAGCACCAAACGATCTAAGTCAGCGTAGGGAGTACATACGCTGCTGTATCCTCTTACAAATATAATAAATATGAGATGACCATGATAAGGTGGCATCTATCATCACCCCCAGATATTTGTAAGATGGGACTTGTTCAATAGCTGAACCATGGATTGTTACCGGTGGTGTCTTATCACCGGGAGCAGGACCAAATATAATTTCCTCAGTTTTCTAAACCTCACAGTCTGTAGGCCTAAACCTCACCGTCTGTAGGCCTAAACCTCACGGTCTGTAGGCCTAAAACTCACGGTCTGTAGGCCTAAACCTCACAGTCTGTTGGCCTAAACCTCACGGTCTGTAGGCCTAAACCTCACAGTCTGTTGGCCTAAACCTCACGGTCTGTAGGCCTAAACCTCACGGTCTGTAGGCCTAAACCCTGCCGTCTAAGCACAGCCTGTAGGCCAGGAGCCATGATGTGGAGCAGCTGAACGCATGGCACCCAACTCTGATGTTCTCAAACTCCATTTACTACCTTATTGTACTACTACAACTAGCCTACCCACTACTACTACTACTACTGCTGCTGCTACTAGAACCCAACTCTGATGTTATCAAACCCTATTTACTACCCTATTGTAGCACTACAACTAGCCTACTACTACTATAAGTAGCTCTGGTAGCTCTGGTCCATAGCGTTAGAAGGAGTTCTCGGACCAGAGCTAGGAGATACTGTAGGTAACCAGCCCACCACACACCAGCCTTCATCTATTAATGTTTACGCATTCATCAATCACTCCATAAACGTTCAAATTATGATGACAGCCCCATGCTATCTCTCACGTCACAGCCACGGAGGCCAGGAGGATGCAAGACTCCTTTGTTTTGGACTTTATTTAGCAAAACAGCAGAGTGTGCGCTCCTGCTCAGGGATTAAATTAAAACCCAAAACCCAAACTTATTCCAATCATGACGATTAGTGATTAGTATCATTCAACAACGTAGGCCTACGGGAAACAGACAACGTGTAGGGCAGGCTATTTATTATTTAATTCATGATTCAGGTTTTCGTTTAGGATATATCTTTACTTATGGCTAAACTTAAAAAAGAAGATGCATATCGTTTTCTTTTTTTCCCCCCTAGACCGCATTCTTCTGACATATAGTGACAACTTATAGTTGACTGGACTTTTATGGCTCTTATGAATGCGGTCGTATTTTTCTTTTATTTGTGTTATATTTTCTTATTGGATGTATCTGTGTGTCAGGTCTGTGCCCTGTGTATGCAAATAGCATGTGCCATTCCACGCATATGATAGGCGTGTGTGCTGTGTAGCTGTGTGTGAATCCACAGAGATGATTGGTGGGGTAACTTCGCGTGTCGGAGAAGTACCTCTTCTTGGCCGTATTCCGCTTCTTCATGTTGAAAAAACAGGTGGGGCGAGGCTCCGCCACATTTATTTACCAGTAATTATTACGCTGCAATTGACAGGGTGCGCCTGCTTGATAGATCACACTTGGACGTGGTTGTAAGCCGATTCCTGGGCTCAAATTTAAGCTGGTTTCTACGATCCCTTGATAAATGAGGGCTCATTGTATTGTGGTTATTTTGGTAGGTAATAGGTATTCATTTCAACTTACATGTAGCTCTCTTTTGGTTTGTTTGTTTATTCGTCCTCCTCAGTTATCACTCAGCTTTTATTTAAAAAAAAATAATTATGTAACTGTTTAAAACTACTGTTACATCACCTTTTTGTAAATAAATACTTACCACTTTATTTTGCAAGTTAAACCTTTTGTCCTTTTTGGCTATGTTGGGACCTGGGGCAGGCGGGAACTTTTAATGTTGTGCCCTAGGCACCCCTAGACTGTCCCCAGGACTTTTTTTGTGTTATCCTTTTAGCCCAGGTGTTACTGTACCTCTGTGCTGTTTACATTTTTGACTAATAAAGTATTCAATCAATAAAATAAAATAAAGTATAGATACTACTGGTCAAATATTTCTCCAGTACAAGTGAAAGTTGTGCAGTCAAATGTGTACTTGAGTTAAAATACTGCAGTAGCCCACTTGCTTACTTAACTCACCGAGTGCCAGAATTATTTCTGGCTATGTTGTCCCAGTGCCAGAGATTTTTTAAAGTAAAAAAAAAGTGCTTAGGAAGCGAGATACAGCCTTTTTCAGTTATAAGTTAATTTGTCGTGTCATTGGCACGTTGCGCCATAGTGGTAAAACACGTCAATGGCACTCAATGAGTTAAGTATTAAAAAGTACAAATTACAAAGCACATTTTCAGTGCATTGCTCTATTGAAGATGTTCCCAGAAATGTTCAAAGAATATAGTGAAAATAACAGATCTACAAGTTCAAAAACACGTTGCAATGTGACATGTGAGCTTGTAGATCTGCTATTTTCACTATATTTGAAATACAGTGGTTAATTCGTCATGTATTTTTTCCCAAGTCAAAAGTATAATATTTGTCTATGAAAAGCAATGGAACGAGTATAAAAAAATCCTTGGGGGGGGGGGGGGGGGCATTTGCCAAAAATAGCAGATCTACACAACCAGATCTCACAACCCGTCACGTTGTTCCCTTTTCCCCCTCCACACCGAATCTCTGCCGAATATTAGCCTGATCTACAAGCTCCACAAAGCCCCACCGTAGGGACACTATAGGGTTCAGGTGTCTCCATCTCTCATTAGAGGTGTTGTTTTCAGACACCTGTTCCCTCCACTCCTCCTCACGTCTCTCCATCTCTCTGCTGCTCGTTCAGATAATGGCTTCATCTCACACCATCTAGACGCTGGAGAACGCCACAGGTGGGGGGGGGGGGGGGGGCACTGTACGTACACGTTGCACGCGCAAGCACGCACACACGTTAAAACGTGAACACACACACACACACACGCATGTGCACACACATACTGTACACACACACACAGGCCTTCTTTCACAGTTTATATCGCCTCTGTCGGGGTGGGGGGGATGTCCAAAACGGTTACTTTTCAGGATTCAAATTCAAAAGCATCAAAAGTAGCAGATCTACAAGCTCGAAACGCGTCGCTTCGCGCCGCGTTTCGAGATTGTAGATCTGCTACTTTTGATGCTTTTGTATGATGCTGTAGTATGATCAAGTAGGTCGTTAATTTACGGGGGGGGGGGGGGGGATAGAGATAAGAGGTTGCCAACGACAAGGATATAACCAGCTAGGCAGTGAAGAGAAGCTCTTCATTCATTCTCTCTTTCAACACTATCTCTCTCTCTCTCATCTCTCCCTGTTCTCCGCTCATTACCCTCTCCACTAGCCTGTTTCTTTCTTTCTTTCTTTCTTTCTTTCTTTCTTTCGGGCCCTCTTAGCACGGCCTAAAAAAGTCAACACAAAATATGCTCTCTGTAAGCAATCGATCGCTCCTCTGAAAACATTCTACACACGTTGGTATTATTACCACACTCGTGATGACAAACATTTTATGAATGCCATTTTTACTACATTATTTTGCCATTTTTAACCGTAACTAGTAATACGCGCACGCACGCACGCACGCGCGCGCACGCACACACACACACACACACACACACACACACACACACACACACACACACACACACACACACACACACACACACACACACACACACACACACACACACACACACACACACACACACACACACACACACACACACACACACACACACACACACACAGCTTTGTGTGTGTGGTTCAGCGGATGATGTCAGCTCCACCTCTCCTCTCATCTCTCTCTCTCTCTCCCTTGGTGCTCACGATGAAGAGGAGGAGGGGGAAGGAGGTGCGACTAGAAGTGTGTCTCCTCTCCTCCTCCTCCTCCTCTCTTCCTGTCATCCTCTGCCACACCTCCCACTATTTCCTGTTCAACTCCTCTCCATCCCGACCTCCTTACGCTCTTCTCTCCCTCTCCCCCTCCATCTCTCTCTCACTCCCTCCCTCCCAGGTTATCATAGTTAACTAAAACCAACAAAATAACTAGAATTGGACAAACATTTGAGTTAACTGGAATAAAACATAAAAAATGAGGCTTCACATAAAACATTATGAATCAATTGCAACTCTATTGTGTGTTTACAAAACTGAAATAGAGAGAATGTCCTAGATTTAGGCAAAAATAGCTTAACAAAAATAGAGGATCCCCTATTTTTTTTACCTTGAATGTTTTGTTTTGTCAGAATGAAAACGAATGAAAAATGGACAAACATAATGGCCTCTCTCCCTCTCTCCCTCTCCCTCTCTCTCTCTCCCTCTCTCTCTCTCCCCCTCATCGGAGCCGCAGGCTTGTTGAACAACATGAGCAGCTGTTCTCACTCAATTCCATTTCAATTTCTGTCCTTTATTTGCATGACAAAAGTGACAATTGATTGGCCAAAGCATCAATGAGAATCATTAACCACATGAACCCTAGCGTCCTTATTCTGGGGGGGGGCGAACGTTCTGCATAAGTAGCAGATCTATAAACTCACGATGTATCGCAACGCAATGTGTTATGATGAGCTTCTTGCACATCTGCTACTTTCAGCAAATAGATTTGGTGTGGAGGGTAAAAAAAGGAGCAGACCAAGTATAGAGCCCTGGCGGACTCCGGTCAATGAAGTATATATAGGGCAGTGGTTCTCAACCAGTGGTCCGGGGACCACCAGTGGTCCTTGAGGGGGTTCCAGGTGGTCCCCAGCTAAATGATGGAGAGTTGGTAACCAAATGGACCCTTATAGATCTTTAACTCTTGAGACAGACTTGACTCTCAAGAGTTAAATTATTGTTAAAGGAGGAGTTCACCCAAAAAATTACTTATTTTTTATCAATTACACACCCCATGAAGCCTTGATTTCGTGGATTTATTTTTGTTTTTGTGGCATTCCTAAGACAATAATTTGATGACCGTGTGTATTTCCGGTAGGAGACACAAATAATCTACTTTGTGTCTCCTACCGGATAAATTAGCCGGTAGGAGACGGGAATTAAATTATTATCTTAGGAATGCGACAAAAACAAAAAAGAATCCATGGATTCAAGGCTTCATAGGGTGTGCAATTGATAGAAAATAAGTCATTTTTTGGGTGAACTCCTCCTTTAAACATCTTCATTCACTTAATGAAAGAATTGTTATTTTGATCAACGTTTGCCTGTTATCTCTCCTATTGGTACCAACAGCAATACATGGAATTGTGGACAAAATCGAATCCAACGATAGCAAAATATTCTAAGTCTTGGGTCTGAGAGTCTAAATCTCATCAAATGTTGGTCCGTGGCTCAAATGCCGAATAAATAATAGACCTTGACATGAAAAGGGTTGAAAACCACTGATATAGGGCATATAAGGTAAGTAATAACATTTAGTCTTCTAAATGAAAAACTACACAGCAACAGCAGTTCATTTACCTCTGAGAGTGTAAGTATTGTTACAATGTCAGTTAAATTAACACTATACTACAGTATCCCTCTCTCTCTCTCTCTCTCTCTCTCTCTCTCTCGTCCTCCATTACACTGAAGATGTCATTCATACCACAGAATCTCCACTTTTGTGAACCGTATTCATTCAAGGTTCAAGGTTTCCTTATTGACACATCTTTGTGTACGGATACATACCGTAGGAGTACAATCCTATTGTGGCAGGTAAATACTATATCCAATTCTGCAACATGGTAGATATATTGTAATGCAATGAAGAGGAAAGATTCAACATCTAGATATAGAGAATATCTAGATGTTTCTGCCCCTCCCTTTTTCCCCCCCTGAGCACAGTGTATGTTTTGAATTGTTAACAATGGGACTTTTTTTGGAAACCCAAGGCGTGGCGCTTAGCATCTATTTTGCACTGGCACGTTCGCGCGTTTCTATCAGCTTGAAGCTGCTTGAAACTTGAGCTGAAATGTTTTAAACTTTGGCGCTTGGAAGCGTTTTTAGGCGAGCACTTTGGCGTTTTCATGCCATAAGAGGCGAACATTTGCCGAAAATAGGCGATCTACAAGCTCACAATGTGTAGCGACGTGTTTTTCCACAAACGTTTAGGATGGCCCAAACCTCTAACATTCCACGATACTACATTTAGATTAGACATATGCTTATATTACGGTTAGCTTTATTTTTTTGCGGCTACATAATCAAAGTAATGCTGGTCATTACTGCTAATGGTGATACTAGTTGTTATGTAAAGATAATTACCCGTCTGGGGAGACACATATGAAATATTTACGTCCAAGTTCATAGCAATATGACTTAGAAAAATCTAATTGAATGCAAGACGAATTCAGGGTAAAGTGAGTAAAAAAAACAACAGCCACCTACACCACAAACAACACAAACACACAGACAGTACAATAAATGATGGTGTCAAGTGACATCACCATGAGAACACAAATTGCTCTAAGGGGCTATGCCTCAGTACTTGGGAGAAACCTGGTTTTATAATTCATCTAAAACACACATGTACCTAACATCCCTCCATAAAGCAAATACAAAATGTTCCAGTACATGCATGTCTCACAGCGCAACAATTTCAACAAAAATTAAAAACAAACAGTATCAAATTCATATTTTAAATGTCAAACATGAGCAGGATATAGACAGTGTATTCATTATGCGCCTCTTAAAATCCTGATCCAATTTAAGTTTTGACTGCAAATCTTTGTGCTAACGGGACATACGGATCAATACTGTATATCTTGTGATTTTCTTTGGAGTTATGGTCTGTCTGTGTGTCAAATAGGGGTATGCCGATATATCGTCCCGCAATATATCGCGATACGTTTTCGTGACGATATGTATCGTTTTGGAAAAAAAAATATATATATATATATTTTTTTACAATAATAATAATCAGGCATGCAAACAGCTCCGAGGCGAAAAGGGTGACAACATGTTTATTTTTTCAGGTCAGGTGTCACACTATTGCCCTATTTGGATTCAAAACGGCTATTGTAGCTGAAAAGCTACAAGTTTGCATGTCTGAATAATGCAAAACAGAAATATTTGTTTGCATTTGCTTCCCCCCCCCATATATTTTCATAATAAAAAAAGTGCCATACATCGTATCGTATCGATGTCGTGAGCCCAATATCGTATCGTATCGTTTCATGAAATTAGTGTATCGGCACACCCCTAGTGTCAAACCAAAAGGTCGTCAAGATGCACGACACCAGTGGCTAACGCGTGGTGGAAACGAGAGACGGACCGAGCGAGCGGCCAGACAGACAGAAAGACTGACCAACCGGGATGCACACAATCAGGTCAGCTAAAGCCACTGGTTCTCAACATGTGTTACCGGGGGGATCCCAAGGGGTCCTTGAGGGGGTTCTAGGTGGACCCCAACTAAATGATTGATACTTAGGAACCAAACAGACCCTTGTTATGGCTCTGTAACTCTGAGAGTGTACAAATGGAACCAAATGGACTCTTACACTCTGTGTCCCAGAGTGTGGGTCCCAGGGATACGTAAGAGACCACATAAGACAGTGATTCTCAAAGTGGGATCCGGGGACCCCCAGGGGTCCTTGAGGAGGTTCCAGGGGGGGTCGCCAGCAAAAGAATAATCAGCAGCAGTTTAGCCACTTAACCCCTATATACACTATGTACTGTATATATACACATCGGCTATTTGAAAATAGCCAATCTACAAGCTCACAACACGTAGCGATGGGACGTGTTATGAGCTTGTAGATCAGCTATTTTCAGAAAATCTTGTATGGCAGGGGCCTTCAACGTTTTCAGGCCAAGGACCCCCAAGCTGAGAGAGAGATGAAGCAGGGACCCCCTCTATATTGTATAAAATTGTGTTTCAGATAAACTTTTGCCGCTCTTTTTTCCTTCTACACCTATAACTCTTTGCCAAAAATAGCAGATCTGCTATTTTTGGCTAAAGTTCAAGTGGTTAATGTAAAAAAAGAAAATCCTATCACACAAAGATTAACTCTGAGGACCCCCTAGGGGTCCCGGACCCCCTGTTGAAGACCCCTGTTGTATGCGGTCTCTGGCACAATATATTTTCAGATGGCGGTTTGCGGCAAAAATACTTATACATTTGGGGCTCCTTGACATGAGAAAGGTTTGAGAACCCCTGACATAAGAGACCATATCTGTGGATTGTCCATCACCAGGGCAGAGGATCAGAGATCTATGAACTATAGCAGCAAGTGTCCCCTGTGTACACGGGACAGATTATGATGACATGATGTCACCTGGAGCGAAAGTGACAGCAAACAGATGTCAGGGACGTGTGTGTGTGTGCGTGTGCGTGTGCGTGTGTGTGTGTGTGTGCGCGTCTGATGATTGATCACAGCTGTCAAATGGCTGGTGCTTTGCAGTCATTTTAGCGGAAACTGGCCTGCACTGTATGTCTTTTCAACACACACACACGTTTGTCTACACAGTACTTGTTAGGACATCGACATCTTACGATGACTTATCTCTGAATGCCAATTTTGCGCCCAACTCTAAAGATCTTTTTTAAACATAATATAAAACATTATTATGTTTAAAATTCGTGATGACCAGGAACATTGTCCTCACAATGTATTGTTCTCTATACTCGTACTACACTACACACACACAATTTGTATTAAACAATAATAAAAAAGGAACGGTTTTGGACATACAAGGTTTCCACAAGACATCACGGATAAGCTCCTTGAGTGAATTGCATCAGTTTGACCTCCATTAAACACATGACCACATCCCGTCTGTCTGATGCACGCAGCAACACTAATAAAGGAACCCCGACCATGAAAGACAACGACGTCCAATGGTGACATTCTATACATCTGTGTCCCTGTATAGCAGCGGTTTTCAACCTTTTTCATGCCAAGGACCCCTAAATTGACATACATTTGGCCGTGGACCACCATCTGAAAATGTTTTGTGCCAGGGACCCCCAGAAGTAAAGATTTGAATTAAAAATGTTTGCTTTAAAAATATATATATTCAAAGATATGCACATGTTTTCAAGAATTTTCAAAAATAGCAGATCTACAAGCTCAAAATGTTTAGTTTTATGTAGGCTGGAGGAGAACTCCCAAGACACAGAATACACAGGGAAGTGTTGTGTCTGATTTTCTAAATGTCCTCCATTTAGGTACCTCCATAAATGAAGGTTCCCCCATTTAGTTAGCCCGGTGATAAGGAATGTGGCGAATAAGGCCGTCTCAGAATTCAAATCAAAACATACAGTAGGCTTGCAGCAAATATAGCAAATCTAGCCGTGATGCGAACCATGTAATGTACTGTTGCAATCAAACGTCTTTGAAATCTCCGTTCAAATGCAATTTGGTTGAGATGGACTCCTTCTACATGCTCAGTGGGTAAAAGCCTGAATCAGATTTCAGATTCATTCAAGCCTCATTCAGAGATTCGACTGTCGAACAAAGGCCTGACTGCCTGTCACTAGGCTGGACTTCACTTTTCCTGTGGAATGTACCTTGGTTACAGGCCTTTGTGGACTATGTGGTTGAACCTCACAAAACGTTGACACTCTGTTTGCACTTTATCTCACGTGCAATGCGCCGATACTCTTCCACACCTTAATCCGTTAAGACCTGGGAACGCATCTGTGTTATTTTAAAGGAGGAGTTCACCCAAAAAATGACTTATTTTCTATCAATTGCACACCCTATGAAGCCTTGAATCCATGGATTCTTTTTTGTTTTTGTCGCATTCCTAAGCTAATAATTTGATTCCCATCTCCTACCGGCTAATGTATCCGGTAGGAGACACAAAGTAGATTCTTTGTGTCTCCTACCGGAAATACACACGGTCATCAAATTATTGTCTTAGGAATGCCACAAAAACAAAAATAAATCCATGAAATCAAGGCTTCATGGGGTGTGTAATTGATAGAAAATAAGTATTTTTTTGGGTGAACTCCTCCTTTAAGATTTCTTTGGCTATTCAAAAATAGCAGATCTACAAGCTCATAGCGCGGCACCGAGTGCCGCACTATGAGCTTGTAGATCTGCTATTTTTGAAATATCGTGAACATTTTTGCAGATATTTGAATATATATATTTTTAAACATATCATTAATACATATCATTTTGGGGGTCCTTGACATGAAAAGGTTTGAGAACCACTGATGTAACAACATTTTCAAAAAACTGCTAGGATTTAGAAGACATTTTGTAGAATCGGCCTCGGGTCTTAATGTCTAATCTCATGCCCATACCTGATGCTATGTGGACCTACTGAAGTGCTACCACCTTTGTGTCTAATCTTATGCTGCACCTTCTGTACTAACCTCATGTACATACTGTACCAGCTGATTTATCCTACATGTACGTAGATATCTTAGATGTTTGCCTCTCCTTGACATGTTTCTCATACTGTTAGATTTATTTTTCTCACCCCATCTCTTCGTTTCTTCTTACTGAAAACAACAAAACGACAGAGCTTGCACAAAAAACTAATTTCACCCACTTCTTTACACCTGCAAACCTGTGACGTGACACTTAAGTTGATTCTGATTTTGAGATTGATCTACTAAAGGAAACATTTTCACATGAAGCTTGTGCTCTTATTGGAAGCCTGAAGCCATTAACATTTACTCACCAGCAGCGTCACTATCTGAGTCAAGGACACGTCACCCAAAGGGTGGGTGGATGGACCGCGGGTCTTGGCGATAGTGCTTTATCACAAACCTAAGGAGTAGTTCACCCCAAAAAACAAGCAAAATAAATCTCCATGAATTCGAGACTTCATAGGGTGAGGAGGACATAAATGTAATCTTTTGAGTGAACTACCACTTTAAATACATACATAATGTTTATCAGATTGTAGAACTGGACAGTGATTCTGCTCAGGTACAGTACATTCCTTCACGTCTCCTCCCCTAAACCTCCATCCCTTCTCTCTCATCCTTCACTTCCTTCCTCCAAAGCCCCTCTAAAGCCCACGTCTCAGACTGGCATATGGCCGCTCAATATTGGACCAAGAGTATCTATACTTTCACTAAGTACCGGGGCCGAGTACTTTGTCCACTAGGGCTGTGAATCTTCTGCTATCTCACGATTCGATTCGGGTTTTTCTTTCTCAAATCTTTTCAAAACAAACGATTCTCGATTCAAAAACGATTTTTCCCCCCCCGATTCAGCCCAGAACTTGCCACTTCTCAAAAATGTCATTATACAAAAATACTAATATATATATATACTGTATATATATATATATATATATATATATATATATATATATATATATATATATATATATATATATATATATATATATATATATATTGTCCACCACTGTGTTGATTTTGACAGCAATTTTTTTTGCTAAACAGATAAACACCCTTTTTGCTACTACTCCTACAAATATTGTCCAAAACTCATGCAAATCCTTACACATTAGCTCCATAGTCATGTGATCAAGATGTGTCTGTCCGATCTCTTTTATTGAATAACCACATTGGATCCATTGGAAAACAGGTAATTTCTCCCTATTTCCTGAAAAGTAAAACATCTTTTTGGGGGTCCTTGACATGAACAGGTTTGAGAAGCACTGTGCTAAATGCCCAAATACAGTCCTGTTCCCCCTCTGTGCCTCCTTTCCATTGAATAATGGGACACTCTACACACCCTGAAGCCAGGTCACAGCACTGAGCTGGCACACTGCACCCTGTGTGTGTGTGTGTGTGTGTGTGTGTTGGGATCACACTGGTCTGAATGCAAACGCTCAAATTGGCAAGTTTGTCGGCGTGCGCAAGGGACCATGAACATAATAGCTTGTGTGTGCTTGGGTGTAGACACAAGTGTGGTTACTTGTGCGCGTGTGTGTGTGTGTGTGTGTGTGTGCGCGTGTGTGAGAGAGAGAGAGAGGCTATGAGCATAATGGTCTGTGGGCGTCTGTGCACACAGGTCTAAAATATGACTGTGTGTGTGTGTGTGTGTGTGTGTGTGTGTGTGTGTGCGAGCGAGCGCGTGCGCGCGCACGTGTGTGTGTGTGTGTGTGCGTGTGTGTGTGTGCGCTGGATCAGATTCATGACCAGCAGTAAATGTAATAAAGCCGAGAGGGCTGAGTGATGGAGAGCCCCAGGTGTGTGTGTGTATGTGTGTGTGTGTGTGTGTGTGTGTGTGTGTGTGTGTGTGTGTGTGTGTGTGTGTGTGTGTGTGTGTGTGCGTGCGTGTGTGTGTGGTGCTCCAGGGAGAGGAAGGCATAAGGCTGGTGTGTGTGTTTGTGTGCCTAAGAGGGCGATTAAAGCTTGAATGCGAGAGTGTGTCGGTGTGTGTGTGTGTTGGGGGGGTTTAATTGCGTACTACTTGTATGCGTGTGTGTGTGTGTGTGTGTGTGTGTGTGTGTGTGTGTGTGTGTGTGTGTGTGTGTGTGTGTGTGTGTGTGTGTGTGTGTGTGTGTGTGTTGGGGGGGGTAAATCGTGTACTACTTGTATGCGTGTGTGTATGTGGGTGTAGAAGCGTGTTGTATGTGTGTTTATGTGAGAGAGTGCTGCGTGTATACTTGTGTGTGGTGTGTGTGTGTGTGTGTGTGTCCGGCGGGCACAGGGCCTGCAGCGTCAGGCAGGCTCTGGCAGGGGCCCAAACACACAGCATAAGGACCCCTTGTGACATGTGAGTGATGTCACAGTTTAACCCACAGCCAGGAGGTGGAGGGACAGCGGGGGACACAGGAGAGAGAGAGAGACAGAGAGAGGACAAGGACAAGCACGGACATGAAGGTGGCATCAAGAGGTGAGAGAGAGAGAGAGAGAGAGAGAGACAGAGAGACAGAGAGACAGAGAGACAGAGAGACAGAGAGAGAGAGAGAGAGAGAGATATGTAAAGAGAGATTGTGAGTGAGAGATAAAAGATCGAGATATGTTGTTGCTGTCGGGTAGAAACCTCTTATCTCCATATTTTAACTTTTTGTGTTTTCTCGTAAATTAACGCCCTTCTTGATCATACTACAGCGTCACACAGAAGCATCAAAAGTATCAGATCTACAAGGTCTTGTAGATCTGCTACTTTTGATATTTTTTTATTTGAATCAGGAAAAGTAACAGTTTTGGACATATGAGGTTTACACACGACAGAGACCATATGTAGAGATTGTGAGAGAGGGATGGAAAGAGAGAGAGAAAGAGAGAGAGAGAGACAGACAGACAGACCAACCCGATCTCCAGAGATTACCGTAACATTGCACGGAACGAGTGCACTTCATTCCGTGGATAGCCGCCTCGGAACTCCCGAATTGCGTGCATATGTACGGCGCTCCCTTTGTGACAAAACCATTTCGGAGGCGCGCAGTCACAGGCGAACTGTCACCCCGTGAAGGACCACCGAGGGAGCTAAGGCGACCGAGTTGCCGTCCTGAACGGTGGGACGTTCGCCTGTGCCTACTCAGCGCCGTTTGAGTTATGTACCGATAGGCACAGAATCGTAATTGTTTTTGTGGGGACTGCTCTGCTTCCGGGTTTTTCCGGGTTGCGACTGGTTACGCCCACCGTGGGACTCGCCGTACATATGCACGCAATTCGGGAGTTCCGAGGCGGCTATCCACGGAATGAAGTGCACTCGTTCCGTGCAATGTTACGGTAATCTCTGGAGATCAGGCTGGACAGACAGACAGACAGACAGACAGAGAGAGAGAGAGAGATGGTCGGTACAGGCTCAGGACAGCATTGGGAATAAACAAGTCACTGAACAACAACCACCACCACACTAATTAAATCTTTAATCGCGATTATTTGTATGACAATTGATCATCAACTCAAAGTTGATGATCGTGACAGCCCCCCCTAGTGGTCAACACAGGAGCAACACAACCCCACTGAGTCAGACGGTCAAGCATCTCTCTATAATAACCCATTCAATCCGGGGAACGCATCTCTGTCGTTGTACATTTCTTTGGCCTATTCAAAAATAGCAGATATACAAGCTCATATAGCTTGGGATGGTAGCCAGGCTTACCCCGGATCAAAAACTGTGGGAGCCCATGGCGCCCAATGGTGACCATTGATCAGGCACCAGGCTGATTCATAGTCGAGCCAACATCGTTATGATTAAGTACGAATCACGTACTCATGTACTTCCAGACCCGCCAACATACTGAGCAGTTTCAACAAGCTCATACATGCTAATAATGGTGGCTTAACTAGGCAACCTCCTTTGTTTACATGTGAAATCCGTGTGTGTTTTCGGCTGTGGATCTGAGAGAAACCATCAACTACAGTTAACCTTGAGTGCACTTCGCCCCCCCCCCCCTCCCCCTCCCCCTTCCCCCCCATGACCACATCTCTCTCTCATTAAAGACATACTGAGCAGCGTTCTGACGCCTGTCGCTCGCAAACACAGCTCGTAAAGTCCAACAGAAAGCGGTCAGACTCCGCGTCACTCTCTATCCTCATCCTCTCAAGTCTGTTCTCCACCAACAGGGGAAAGCCAACGCCTCGTTTACTCGCCATTCATTGTGGAGACGTTCTTTTGTTTTCGTTTTCGCCGAAAATTGGCAAATCTTTGGCGAAAGTAGCCGATCTACAAGCTCACAACGTGATATGTCGTGAGCGTGCAGATCGGCTATTTGCGGTGAAGAGATATGGGGGGGAAAAAAAGAGGGGATCAAATATAAAGCGCTGGGGGACACCGGTCAACACAGTATTTAGGGTTTAAGTGGTTAACCCATTGAGACCGGGAACGCATCTGTGTCATTTTACATTTCTTTGGCTATTCAAAAATAGCAGATATACAAGCTCATAGCACGGCACTCTGTGCCGCGCTATGAGAAAAAATGTGTGCAAATCTTTGAATATATATACTGTATTTTTAAAGCGAACATTTGTAACTCAAATCTTTGCTTCTAGGGTGTCCCTGGAACTAAATATTTTGATATGGGGGTCGGCGGCCAATGTCCTTGACATAAAAAAGTTAGAACCACTGAACCACTGAACCACTGAACCACTGAAACAAGGTTTTCAGAAACCTGTTAGGATTTGGAGTTCCCGGATTGACTGGGTGAAGGATCTATTAGGACTAACAGAGTGCTGTGGCTCTTCCTCCCCGAGCCAGTCCCTCTGAACAAGTGTGTCAGACAAGTGCCTAAAATGTCAGAAGTGAGGCGAAATGTACGCCCGGTCTGGTGGAAATCTGATCCCAGACCACAGAGAGAGAGTAGTACACACTGTTCCAGAGGTGTGAGGCTTCACTGCTACCACCGGGGGGCGCCGGTGGCTCAGGAGGGTAGAGGGGCCACTTGGGGGAATCTGTATAGACCCCTTAACAGACGACGTCACTCTGACAAGAACCAGTATGCGCGCGCATGCCGGCACCGAATGAAACCCATTCTGTCACGTCTCGCTATAACAGTGGTTCTCAAACTTTTTCACGTCAAGGACCCCAAAATTGATAAATATTTGGCCGCGGGCCCCCATCTGAAAACGTGTTGTGCCAGGGACCCCCAGAAGCAAGGATTTCTGTTAAACATGTTCACTAATGTTCAAGATTTTTGAAAAATAGCAGATCTACAAGCTCATAGCGCGGCACTCGGTGCCGCGCTATGAGCTTGTATATCTGCTATTTTTGAATAGCCAACGTATAAAAGGTTTAAATTGGTTAAAATGTTTGTGATGCTATCTTAACTACTTTTGCTGGGGCCCCCCCCGAACGACCCCTGGGGGTCCCCGGACCCCATTTTGAGAACCAATGCGCTATAGGACGCGCCTCACTAGCCAACACACAAGAGGAGGTTGAAATAAACTGAAACCAGCGAAACCCCCGAAACAATATGTTGGGAATCGATTACATGAAACAAATCACCTGTGCGTCCAGCCTCAATATTGGTAAACAAATAATTGGTCTATATACAGTAGGTTCCCCGGACCGATCCCCTGACTCCCTCTGCCCTGGCCTGGGTTAGTTAGTGTCACAGTGTCTTTGAGAAAGACACCGAGCCTGAGCCACTAGCCTCGATCTCCAGGCTTTTAGTTTTTAATTTTGCTAAAAAATAAAAGCCTGGACCAGCGAGTCGGTGTTCCGGGCATAGGAAGTGGGAGTCATCCTCAACCAACCAGAGTGCAGTGGGCGTCGCTCCAAATGTAGGCTTCCCCAACGCTCCTGATTTCGTGTATAGAGGGGCGGGTGTATAGAGCCGGAGAGAGATTGCGCCTGATCCCATTGGTTCACCGATCTGTCCGTCAACCCCCGCCTCGTCAACACAACATTACGAGCGACGCCCACTGCACTCTGGTTGGTTGGGGAAATGAACACTTCCTCATACCGGGTACACCGACGCGTTGGTCCAGGCTTTTATTTTTTAGCAAAACTAAACAATAAAAGCCTGGAGATCGAGGCTACTCCAAATGTTATGCGGAGCAGGGTGGGGCTGACGGACAGATCGGTGAACCAATGGGATCCCACGCATTCTCTCTCCGCGAGATGTTAAACCCCGCCCCTCTATGCCAGATATCAGACACGCTAGGGCCAGTCTACCGAGCCACTAACGAGCTCCTAACGAGCAGGTTGGTTCCTTGCATGGATTTCCTCTGCCGTCTGTGTGTGACTATACGCCTGTAAATGTGTGAATGTATAATGCACATCGTAAAGCACTTTGGATAAAAGGTGCTACAGTATTATATAAATGCACCAGTTTACCTTTTCCCTTCCTAAGCCTTTCACATCAAAGATTACACCGTCTGTATATTGTACTAAAATGTCCTTGCATTTTCGGTCAATTCATTACTGGTTGATATGAGTATTTGTTTCATTTGATATTGTGTACTAGTGTCTGTGGTGTCTTGTAGGTTTTTTATATGTTGGTATGTGTATTTGTCTTGGAAAATTCAATAAAAACATTTGAATAATAATAATAATAATATATAATACACCCCCCCCCCACACACAAACACACACACATGCATACAGTTACACGCACAAGCGCATACATACACACATACATTACCTATGCACTGGAGCAGAATTACAATAATGCTTGTGTAATTCATTATAACAAAAGTACTGCATCCACAAGGAGACATTGGCAAAGGTGTTCTAATACAGTGCCTCAAAACAGACCAGTAAACACATGCACATCTCCTGGCTGGCTCACTAAACGACTTACACAGATAAATAAAACGCACTGGGAAAGGTATATCGTACGCAAATGCAGTGTTGATTTTGTCGACTAAAACGATGGCGAAAAATGTTCGTCGGCTACCTTTTTTCACTGACGAAAACTAAATAAAAACTAAATAAAAACTAAGCTATGATGACTGAAACTACGACTAAATATATTGACAATTTCGTCAAAAAATTAAAACTAGACTAAAATGTTAGTGAGGGTCTAGTGGAGAAGAGATCCAGTAGAACTAAAAGACAAGTCATTTTATGTTTTCTTGCGCTCGGGTGTTGCGCTCTGAAAATAGCAGATCTACAAGCGCGACGCGTTGTGAGCTTGTAGATCGGCTATTTTCAGCATGCAACCAAGTGTAAAATCAGCCATTACAACGCCATCAAAGCACTGCCACAATACATTTTAGTCGACTAATCAACTGTAGATTTAGTCCATAATCTTATGACATTTAGTCAACTAAAGCTAGACTAACAGTGAAACATTTCAGATGACTAAAATATGTCAAAAGACTAACTGGAATTTAATTCAAAAGACTGCTGAAAATTTGCTGTCAAAATCAACACTACGCAAATGGGGGGGGGGGGGGGGGGGGGGGGGATCATGCCACTGCTTTCATTTATCGCCAGTGGAGATAATGTTTCATTGGGTCTTGAGCTGAGAAGTTTGGGAAAAGCCCTGATCAAGAGACCCATGCCGAGAACATAGTGTGACCGTGGGAGGGAAAGGGGCGCTTGGTGAGACAGACAAAAAGCATGTCCTTACCTTGGCTAGGTTGGTGCTTTCAGCCAAAGGCAGACAGCGCCCCTGCAGGCAAGAACAAAGTACAGCATGTCAATTTCCAAACAATAGGTTTTGCACATAATTATTACTGTCCATTAAGCCTGTTGCCAGTGTGGGTTCAGAGTTTGTTTACTTTCCAGGGTTTGACTGTATACCTTTCAAGTGATTGTACAACTAACACACCTCTCTCTTGTTAATTATGGAATTAATACAACCGTAATGTAACAACCATATACAGTAGACCTCTGCGTGTATTCTTAACCAGTTAAACCCTCTAGTCCCACGGTTCTCAAAGTGGGGGTCCGTCCGCGACGCATAGCCAGGGGGTCCACGATATAATTCAGATATTGTTTTATTTTTTGTAATGATTTTTTTTATTGGGGAGAGGGAGGCTGAAAGTTACAGGAGTTCTTACTGTAGTATGGTGTGTGAGAAATGAGACAGACTCCAGTCACTTTCAAATTAGAGCACTGCAGAGGGCAGGTGTGTTTGCCTGTGTCAAGCTGACACTTGTTGACGCTCGTTAATGTTATAGGCATGAAAGGCAATTATGCTTCTGCACTGTTAATATGCCAACATCTAATCTAAGATTAGTGGGACTTATTCAAATGACCACCAGTGAGTCCCGGGACTCATTTAATTGAAACAACACAACTGTATTATATTAGATGTATTAGATATTTATTAGATATTATATTGATATTATAGCTATTCTATTTGATTAAATATGTGATGTTGTTACCTGACAATTAGTTGACTTTTGGTGAAAAGATACTTTATATCTTTTATATTATTATGATATTTATATCGGTATCGATTGATATCGGAATCGGAAATTAAGAGTTGGACAATATCGGAATTCGGATATTGGCAAAAAAATCAATATCGAACATCCCTAACAATACATTTATTATTTTAAAGTTGAAGCACCAACTAAAAGTCACCTTTAGACTGGTCATTTTACATGTCTGTTTTTATTAGGACTATAGAAGTGTTCATTTTCTGAAGTCTGAACCATTACAGTAAGATCAGTTACTTGAAAAGTGTGCTGTCAGGTTTTGCACAAAAGCAATTTGAATAAAATGACTATTGGCACATGATTCATATAGTAGTAGTGGTTTCTGTTTTTGACTATGAAATGGGTCTGAATGATTTAGATTGAAACGTTTTTAATTCAAATAGTTCCAATGGCATCTAAATGTACACATGTGGTTGTAAGTACAGTATATGCTTATCGGTGTTGCGAGGATGAGGGGGTACCTGGAAAATAAATCTCCCCTCCAAGGGTTACCTGGGCCAAAAAAGTTTGAGAACCCCTGCTTAGTAAACTGGACCTGAGTTGGCTCTGTACTTTAAAAAAATTGCTGCGTTGTGAGCTTGTAGATCTGCTATTTTTGGCAAATGTTCCCCCAGAATATGAATGCTGGAGTTCAAGTGGTTAGGAGTGCTCCAACTGACTGACTGACTGACTGACTGACTGAGAGTGTGTGTGTGTGTGTGTGTGTGTGTGTGTGTGTGTGTGTGTGTGTGTGTGTGTGTGTGTGTGTGTGTGTGTGTGTGAGTCAACACAAGGATGCAACAAGAGTAGATAACAGGGAAAAGCAAGGCAGACATTTTTGTCCAGGGAAACTTAACATAAAGGGACGGTAAGTCATATTGTTTGGTTGCTAGAGTGTTTGTTCAGTAACAGGGGTCTCCCTGTCTCTCCGGCTCTTTAATAAACAGAAAATACATGTACAGGTGGGTTACCCATTTATCAGCTCAATTTTATAGTGTTTCAGTTCCAAATTTGGTCTGCTCACTTCTGTGTGTCATCACTTCCAATTTCACTTGTTTATCCATCCTGTATCTTGTGTGAGTTCCGTCCCCTGACTTGATCAAACCTGAAAATGCATTTTCTGTTCATTAAATACCTGGAGAGAGGGGGAGACCCCTGTTACTAAACAAACACTCTAGCAATGAGTACTATCAGATAGAGATATTTAAGACTTATTTCAATAGGCGAATAATTCAGGGGAACATTCGGTAAAAAACAGCAGATCTACAAGCTCACAACGCGCTGCAACACGACGGGTTGTGTGCTTGTTGATGGTAGGTGTAGAGGGGAAAAAAAGGAGGGGACCAAGTATAGATCCCTGTCAATGAAGTAGGCCTACAGGGTGGTAAAGAAACAGATCCCTACATATAGAGAAGAAGATGGTTTCAACTCACCATTGCAGAGGACTGACAGAAGTGTTGTCCAGTGGTTGTATGGTGGCTGTGTCATGGTTCTCTGAGCCAGCTTCTGCCATGATGTTACTCACTGCTGTTCTGTGAATGAATGAATGAATGAATGAATGAATGAATGAATGAATGAACGAACAGGTGGACAACCATGTGTTTAGTTAGCTACATGTCAACTGCAGTTATAGCAAAGATGGTGGATATAGAAAGATACGCTGTCCCAATTTGAGCCTCTAGAGGCAAAATGTACACAAAATGCATACAAAATTTTGGTCTCTAAGTAGGCGATCTCGCAATCCTTCTATGTTTACCAATAGCACCCGAGAGGGTGTCGCTGGGACAGAGAAAGATCGATAATAAAGCTGATTTTCTCCTGATGCGTCTCTCTGAAAAAAAAGCCATTTTAGTGTCAAAATGTTCTGAATATTGTGTGGCTTGTGGCGATTGGGTCCAATATTTTGTTCAGTGACCATGGGGTAAAGGGCTCATTCAGAGGCTGTGTTCACGTTCACTTCTCCCATTGGAATTAATAAGACTCCAACCTGCTTCCGGTCTCCTGAAAAGGCGGCCACCTACCGCTGAGCCAATCAAATGAAGCCATGAGAAACTGACCGGAAATATGGAATACCACCTTCTGGAAAAGGGAACTACAGTCACGCACAGTAACTGAGTCTATTACAACTATTGTGGGCATGTCATAATGCTTTTTACAAAAAACTAAACAAAACTAAAATTGGCAGATCGGCTATCTTTAATATTTTTTAAAAGTTAAGTTGTTAATTTCCTCCGCCAAGGAGGTAATGTTTTCACCCATTTGCCTGTTAGCATGTTATTGTGAACAAAATTATGTAACATAACATTCTATAATAATCTATCATTCAAAACATAACTTCCAGGTCCAACTAAATCAATCTGTCTAAATAACAGACTACTATGAGCCATGTTGGGTGCAAGTGTCTTTCAAAGACTGATGAAACTTTTAAACTTGTAAGCTAATTTTTCTAATGCAATGTGAGCTCTGTTTACACATCTCTTTATGCCCTCTTAATTAAACATTCATGTCTTGCTTTGGGTTTGGTGTGTTTCATGGTTTGCTTTGGCAATGCAATCATTAAATGAGAAAACATACCAATAAAGCCCCTTTGAATTGATTAAAATTGAATTAAAACCTGGAGACCTGGCCTATTATGTATTGTGCTGTGGCGCCATCTGGTGGCAACATAGACAAAGTGAAGGGGAGGGGGCGGGGTAAAAGAGGGGTGGAGAAAAAGGAACGTGTGTAAAGGGGAAAAAAATAAAAGGGGAAAAATTCAAACACTCTTCCTGGAAATCGTAGGCAGTGTTGCCATGTCCGCTTATTATAAGCGAATTTGGGCTTGTTATTCGGTGAAGTTGCTTGTAAATTAGGCTTGTTTCTAAAGTGTAGTTGCTTATTTGGGCTTGTTTCTTAGTTGTTTATTTGGACTTGCTTCACAATGTTTAAATCATTTTAACCAGTGGTTCTCAAATATTTTCATGTCATGAATGCCCAAATTAATATGCATTTGTCCCTAAACCCCATGGCCCCATCTGAAAATGTTTCGTACCAGGGAGCCCCCTACCAGATTTGTGGGTAACCTGAAGACTCGCCCCAAAACACACTCGCCCCCATTTTGTCCAGCGGTTATTGTATTCTTGTATTTGTTTCACTGAGGATAAGTGTAATGGCAATTTCCACCTTTCAATGTTCCAATAGAGCGTCGCAGTTCCCGCCCACTTCCGTTTTTTTTTGGTGCCGGAAGAAAAAACTCAATGCATTTTTCCATTGACATTTCCAAAAATATTCATATCTATTAATTTAAGCCTCGAATCAAGCCATCATGAGAGCACATGAATCATGACCATAGAACGTTTTTTTCTGTGATTTTTTTTTTTTTAAACGGCAAAACAAAGGGTATTTATTAAATATAGTATATCATATAATTAAATATAAAATAAAAAAAAATCACAGAAAAAAACGTTCTATGGTCATGATTCATGTGCTCTCATGATGGCTTGATTCGAGGCTTAAATTAATAGATATGAATATTTTTGGAAATGTCAATGGAAAAATGCATTGAGTTTTTTCTTCCGGCACCAAAAAAAAACGGAAGTGGGCGGGAACTGCGACGCTCTATATTGCACATTACTTCACAGGTGTGGTGTATGGAGTGATCCTGTGCAGTAGAAAAAGTAAAAAACAAACAAGATGGATGTCCAGTCCAAAAACCCAGTTTTAGGTGTATTTATTGCAGTTTGCAGTTGTTATGAACATACCATTGATATTGCAGTGTCATTTCTGTAGTGAATCTCTGATTTGTGGTTCTGCCTGTCTGTTTCTCCTTTGCTGCTGCTGGTAAGAATGGTGTGCTCCCAGTACCTGTGTGTCCTGTGTTGTTCTGCCTAATCATTGCACCTGTGACCCTTTAAATAACCACCCAGTGCTGTCAAAACCAGAGCCCGCCACCCAGTGTCCACAAGTAATAATGCCAAACTACCAAATAATATAACACCATCGAAATGGCTCCTACAATAAGGTTAGAAAGGTTTAGCGTTAGCCATAGTTTTACTGAGGTTTAGTTTAGGAATAAGGTTAGGTGTTGGCACCGTTTTACTGAGGTTACATTTAGGAATAAGGCTAGGTTTAGACATGGTTTTTACTGAGGTTACGTTTAGGGAATAAGGTTAGGTTTAGGCATAGTTTGAGGTTACGTTTAGGTATACCAGTCTACCAGGTGAATACCGCCGGATTTGCCCCGGGGTGTGTTTTGGGGCGAGCGTTTTGGTATTCAGATTTATGTTTAAAAAACATTCCACATTTTTCTAATTTTCTTCAAGATTTTTAAAAAAAATAGCCACTGTTAAAGTGCTCATGTGTTTTGTTGCTTCTTGGGCTTGATTTCATGGACCTGGCTGCTTGTTTACCGCAGAAAACCTGGCAACACTGATCGTAGGGAAGAGGGAACCCGCCACAACTTCACCACATGACATGTCAGAAAAGAAAATGCGACACTCCTTCCTTCCACTACTAAACACACTAAAAGCAGGCCCGCGTTTCATTCAATGGCCGCTGCTTTAAACCAAATTAACCCCCAACACTAGGCTAATTGTGTGGGGGAAAAACACATCAATATCGTTATTATAATAATCCAACTGCAAAGTCAGTGTTGTTATATTATTCACCTTCATCGCAAAGAGCCATAGTAGGCTGTGAGTGGGGGGGGGGATTCTTTTGAATGGGAGTCGATGACAGCAATCGATTGACGATTATGTAACAGTAAAAACACTGTCATAATAACACAGTAAATAGACTATAGATCTAGCCTTGGATCAAGACTATCGTAGATGCATTTGATCGATTTTTGACATTTTTAGATATGAAAGTAAAAGTCAGACTCGATAAAATACATCTATGATAGTCTTAGATCCAATGCTATAGACTACTAGATACAAAGTAATCCCGCGTACAGTATGGATACAAAGTCCATGGCAGCTGTGTGTATATGTGTGTGTTAAAGTGGTGTGGTGGTCTGGTGTTTACGTGTTGTGTTGTTGTAATAATGTGTGTGTGGGAAGTGTGTGTTGGTGAGGTCAGGGTATTTTACGGTAAAAGGACAGGTTTTTTTTCTTCTTACTGGAGTTGGCGATGTTGCAATCACACACATTCTGGTGGTGGATGTCGCTAGCCGACAAAAAAGCGCCGATCATATAGCTACGCATTCATATACTACGAGGCTTCTTCACTCCCTCGTAAAAAAAAATATATGTAGGCTATTTACAAATCGTCTCCTTGCTGGACTGCCTAACACACCTACTATGTCTCTTTGCGACGAAGGTGAATAATAACAGGCAACAACACTGACTCTTTGCAGTTATATTATAATAATAATAACCATATTAATTGATGCCGTTATGGCGTGTTTTTCCCCCACTTAATATCGCATGATCCATTTGCTTACCTTTTTCTCCTCCTCGTCAGGGAGGTGCAGCCACGGCAAGTCTCACTGTTGTTTGGAGGAAAACGCGAATATTTTTTTAAAATCTAACAAGATGTGCGCCCATACATACATACAGTCCGTCCATGGATGAATCATGACGCAGACTCCAAAAATCCTTCCCCTCCAAAAAAAAATGTAACAGCATCGGACTCGGAGGAGCAGGAGGAGGAGGAGGAGGTGGTTGAACATCATTCACAGTAGAGGAAAAACACACACCATATCCATAGCATGTCGACATATAGGCTACGTGTGTGTATGTGTGTGTATGTGTGTGTGTGTGTGTGTGTGTGTGTGGAGTGTGGACACTAAGACATGATGTGTCCCATGGGCAAGGCATGACGGAGCAGCTATAGGACTCATCATCATCTCCTTTGCATCTTTGCACAGTCATACGGCCAGGGTTTCTTCCAGAAGAGACCACCCCACACACATACACACACACACACACACACACACATCTGTGGAAACCGCCACTAGCAGCTCTCTCTCTCTCTCGCTCTCTCTCTCTCTCTCTCTCTCTCTCTCTCTCTCTCTCCCTCTTGTAAAGCCTCCCACAGTTAGGAGGGGGTTTGGTGGTTTGTGCTGCACACGGTTCCCTTTCCACGCGTGTCCGTCCCAAAAACACATTTATTAAGGGTTTAATAATGACAGAGGGAGCGCCCGTATGTGACACACACACACAGAGAGAGTCCGTAGCTGTAAGAAATTGCGCAGTTTATATTCCATTGAAACGGAGACTCTCTCGCTTTTCACCCTCCGTCCCTGTTTGAAGCCTCTCTCTCTCTCTCTCTCTCTCTCTCTCTCTCTCTCTCTCTCTCTCTCTCTCTCTCTCTCTCTCTCTCTCTCTCTCTCTCTCTCTCTCTCTCTCTCTCTCTCTCTCTCTCTCTTCTCCCCCCCCCGTGGGTGGAAGACTCTTTGGGCATAAACACTGTATAGCCTCTAGGCTACTATAGTACTTGTCCAAATGCCATTATCATCACTACTATTCACCAATTGGACAATTGCCCCCCCCAGGTTTTACCTTGTTACTTGTGTGTGAAAAGGTCATCTGCACAGTTTGTCACTGGAGTCATCCCAAATTGTAGCTGTTTTGAAAGAATAAGTAGCCTAAGTTACTGTTAAATTCAAGTCAACCGATCTTCACGTTCTCATCCCAGGGGCTGTTGTCATTAAATTGAACTATTTTCTTGTACGGTATAAGGATCTTATAGTACATTCTCTCATTACCTCTAGCAAAGAATGACTATTCAGATGATACGTTTGACTTTTCCCACTGTTTTCTCCCAGCCAGCCAGCCAGCCATCCATCCATCCGTCCATCCATGCATCCAACCATCTTCAACTCCTTATCCGAAGTCAGGTCGCGGGGGCAACAGTTTCAGCAGAGAGCTCCAGACTTCCCTTATGCCATTTCCCAAATCCCCCCCACATAGTCCCCATGTAAAACCCTATTGGTTGGTCTTGAGGAGGCAGACCAGTGGTTCTCCAATCTTCACGGTAAAAGTGGGTAAAAGTGGGTTCCCCAGTTAGGAACCAAATGGACCCTTACAGGTCTGTAACTCAAAGAGTTTGTACACTATGAGTTATGGGGTAAATGGTGCATTTATATAGCACTTTTATCCAAGCTTTACATAGATTGTGCATTACATTCACCCATTCACACACACATTCACACACCGATGGCGGAGGAAACCATGCAAGGCACCAACCTGCTCATCGGGAGCAATTAGGGGTTCAAGTGTCTTGCTCAAGGACACTTCGACACTAACTCTTCGGGATCGAACTGGGAACCTCGCGGCTTCGGCCACTATACCCCTGAGCCACTGAGCCACTACCCCTGAGCCACTGCTCTACCCCTGAACCACTGGGGTCCGCGGTCTAATTCATACCAAACTGGGGGTGCTCGAGTTCTTGGAGATTTTTGTGTTCGTCGCATTCCTTCAGGCTTCACGGTGAATAAAGGATCCAAAAATGACTAAAGTACTCGGTGAACCGAAGAAAATAGGGATCCAAGATTAACATCGGCAAAACTAAATTCAGTTTATAAACTTCAACACAGCTCTCTGAGTATAATAAGGGTCTAGTATCAACACATGTAAGTATACTTTAAGTTCCTATTCATCAGTATCACAATGAAAGCTCATCTTTTGTAAAGATTTTTAAGAAAAAAATACCACATTTTTTATATAAATGTTATATTTATTATCATTAAAATCTTACTGTTTTCTCAATTATTTGGGGCCCCACTTGCAATATCCTCACGGCCCACCAGTGGGCCCCGGCCAACAGGTTGTGAGTCGCTGTAGAAAGGTCTAATAAATGGTTCACTTTGGGTGACGAGTAATTCCAAATGAGATTTACATTAGCAAATACATAACATAACATATAGCAGTGGTTCTCAAAGTGGGGTTCGGGGACCCCCAGGGTTCCTTGAGGGGGTTCCAGGGGGTCCCCAACAAAATAAGTTAATATAGTATCAAAATCAGTTTAACCACTCAAACCCTATATACACCAGCCATTTCAAAATAAGCGATCTATAAGCTTGCAACGCGTTGCAAGCTTATAGATCTGCTATCAAAAAATAATAAATAGGAATACTTTTGAAGCCTTTTAACAACATAAATCTTGTATGGGGTCTCTGGCACCACATATTTTTGGTCCACAGCCAAATATATATTAATGTTGGGTGGTCCTTGACATGAACACGTTTGAGAATACCTGATATATAGGTTTCCTCCCATGACATTTACATTCTAGGTTAGTGTTCCACAAGCATGTCCTAAATTTGTTTTTTTCCCCTGTTAACAGCCGAGCCAAAGAACCAGCCAATTTGAATTTGAATTCAGAGTGTTGCTGTGAAGCCCCACAGACCCCATCCGACTAGAGACCACCAGAACACTCACACGCACACACACACACATACACGCAGAACGAGACAAACATGCACACATACAACAAAAACATTGAGACTCTCACACACACACACACACAAAGACACACATACAGGCTCACATAAAAGAGACACAAACGCACGCGCGCACACACACACACACACACACACGCACACGCACACGCACACGCACACACACACGCGCGCTGCGCGCGCGAGCATGCACACGCACACAGACCTGGATCTGATAAAGTCTCCTAACGCAGTGGTTGCCCCAACCTTCTTACATCTGACAAAGCTGAGACCCACCCAAAGTACACACGAACAACAAATAGCGAAAATAGCCAAATGTCTAATAATAAAGGAGAGACACTAAGAAAAGTATGTGATTTTCACTATTTCTGAGCAGCTCTGAAACAAGTGTGCTTCACAATGTTACAACATATCATCGCTGTCGGGCAGAAACCTCGTACGTCCATATTTCAACTTTTTAATGTTTTTTCGTACTTCATCATAGTAAGAGTGTGGCGCAAAAGTAGTGAAAACAGCAGATCTACAAGCCACGATTCGACGCGTTGTGAGCTTTTAGATC
>NC_137620.1:35976543-36029882 GCF_963280865.1 Gymnoscopelus braueri | reverse complement strand
ATACATGGTTATTTTATAGTTAAAAAAGATTTTAGGCATTTAAAGGTTAGGTTTAGGGGTTACGGTTAGAGTTATGCCTGATTTACACATACCGACAATAGCACAAGGTAATACATACATAGCTACAATCGTTGGGAACTTGTAGATCTGCTCTTTTTGGTGCACGACACCGGTTCACAACTATACAACTCAGACTTGGTCTTTATACGAAATGCAACATTTTTGTCATCCAAAAATCTTGATGCCCTCACAAGTATAGTAATGCCAACGTGTGTGTGTGTGTGTGCGTGCATGTGCGTACAATGGGGGACAGCAGAACAATGAGCGCGTGTGTGTGCAGCCAGGCAGACGGATAGATAAATACACCTTTAACCCGTTGAATCCGGGAACGCATGTCTGTGTGCCATGTTTACATTTCTTTGGATATTCAAAAAATAGCAGATATACAAGCTCATCATAGCGCGGCACCGAGTGCCGCGCTATGAGCTTGTAGATCTGCTATTTATTTATTTTTATTGTGATTTTTTTTGCAAATCTTTGAATATAATACATTTTAACTCAAATCTTTGCTTCTGGGGGTCCCTGGAAGAAAACTATTTTGAGATGAATGTTTGAGAACCACTGATATACAGTAGCAACATACGGTAAGGAAAAAAAAAAAAAAAAGGAAAAAAATTAGGATTTAGAAGACATTTGTAGAATCCCCCAGAAGAAAATATTTTAGTAAAAAAAATTGCTTTGAAAAATTTATATATTCAAAGATTTGCATACATTTTCATGATTTTTCAAAAAAAATGCAGATATACAAGCTCGTATATCTGCTATTTTGGAATAGCCAAAGAAATCTAAAAATGACACAGATGCGTTCCCGGTCTAAATGGGTTAATAACAGCCCAGTGATTCACTACAGAGGGCTGGCTGCAGCCGACACAATGGACTGACCGCAGCACAGATAAAATGACCAGCACTCAACCACAACTCTGACTACAAAGGGCCGCTCCGCAGAGTGCAGATCTCCGCCAGGGCCTATACCCCAGGGGCTGTGTCCAAAGAAGGAAAAAAAAACGTTTTGCCTTCCTGTCATGCATTTCTGTCATGCATTTCCATGGCTCTGGCCATGTTATCCAAAGCGCTCCCCAGCTCAAAACCCTGCTTTCTGTGGATAGGTACAGTGGAAAAGCCAGAACAACCACCAGAACAACCTCCTGGACTCCAACCAGTCTGGGTTCAAAGTGGGTCACTCGACAGAGACTGCCCTCCTGGCAGTGACGGAGTCACTCCATGCCGCTAGAGCGAACTCTCTCTCCGCCGTCCTGATACTCCTGGACCTGTCTGCAGCGTTCGACACGGTGAACCATCAGATCCTCCTCTCCACCCTCGAGGGGATGGGTGTCTCAGGCTCTGCACTCTCCCTGTTTGCATCCTACCTGACGGGTCGCTCCTACCAGGTGATGCTGAGAGGGTCTGTGTCAGAACCACACAGGCTCACAACTGGGGTTCCCCAAGGCTCGGTTCTGGGTCCTCTTCTTTCCTCTCTCTACACTACATCTCTGGGTGCTGTCATCCACTCCCATGGCTTTTCCTACCACTGCTATGCCGATGACACCCAGCTGATCCTCTCATTCCCCCCCTCTGACACACAAGTGGAGGCACGCATTGCTGCTTGTCTGGCTGACATCTCGGAGTGGATGTCGACAAACCACCTGAAGCTCAACCTGGACAAGACCGAGCTGATGTTCCTCCCGGGGAAGGGCTGTCCGCACCGAGACATGGCCATCACCATTGATAATGCTGTGGTGACCTCAACTCGGACTGCGAAGAATCTGGGTGTGACCCTGGACGATCAACTGACGTTCTCGGCAAACATCGCATCAGTGACAAGGTCCTGCAGATTCCTCCTCTACAACATCAGGAGGATTCGCCCCTTCCTCACGGAGAAGGCAGCCCAGGTGCTCATCCAGGCTCTCGTCATCTCCCGCCTGGACTACTGCAACTCCCTCCTTGCTGGTGCTCCGGCATCTGCCATCAGACCTCTGGAGCTTGTTCAGAAAGCTGCGGCTCGTCTGGTGTTCAACCGCCCCAAGTTCTCCCACACAACCATCCTTCTCCGTTCTCTACACTGGCTCCCCGTAGCGGCTCGCATCCAGTTCAAAACCCTGGTGCTAGCCTATAGGGCAGTGAAAGGAACAGCTCCTTCCTACCTCCGGGCTATGGTCGATGCCTACACCCCTGCCCGACCACTTCGGTCTGCCACCTCGGGGCGACTGATTGCCTCGTCACTCAAGGGTCCTTCTGGCCGATCCACACGGTCACGACTCTTTTCTGTTCTGGCCCCACAGTGGTGGAATGAACTTCCCACTGATGTTAGGACAGCAGAGTCACTGCCCATATTTCGCCGCAGGTTGAAAACCCACCTATTCAGGAAACACTACCCTTCCTCTCTGCCTGACCTACTTGTTGTTAAAGGGGAAATCCACCCATTTTCAATATTTAACTATGTCATTAATATAGCATAAAGGAGTTGTGTGGAAATAAAAAAAAATTAAAAAAAAAATTAACATTGCAAAAAAAATTAACATTGCAAAAAAATTAACATTGCAAATTACACTGTGATGACTCATCATGGTGTAATTTGCAATGTTATTTTTTTTGCAATGTTAAATTTTTTTGCAATGTTAATTTTTTTTTTAATTTTTTCTTATTTCCACACAACTCCTTTATGCTATATTAATGACATAGTTAAATATTGAAAATGGGTGGATTTCCCCTTTAACTAGTTGTACGAACGCTTGTTTTCTATTGTTGTATTGTTTATTGGATCTTGTTTAGTCGATACACTTAATTGTTTTAGCTCATGCTCATTTGACTTTGCTATTTTGTCTCATCTGTTTAAGGAAATAGGTAGCTGATATATTGCACTTTTACCTTAGCACTAGGTATACTCTTGGTTGCTTGTTTTTGCAGAAAATGCACTAAAGACTTCTGGTGATTAGTAGTTTTCGTTCCCTACCTATGTTGAATACACTTATTGTAAGTCGCTTTGGATAAAAGCGTCTGCTAAATGACTGTAATGTAATGTAATGTAATGATACAAATTGATATGCATCTGGCCGCAGACCCCCATCTGAAAATATTTTGTGCCTGGGACCCCCATAAGCCAAGATTTTTGTCATTTTTTTAAATAGAAACGTTTAATAGAAACGCTTTTGCAATTCTTCAAGATTTTTCAAATAGCCGAAGTATAACATTGGGTTAAACAGATTTTTATGCCATATAAACACATTCTGTTGGGGACCCCCTCAAGGACCCCTGAGGGTCCCCAGAATCCACTTTGAGAACCATTGAGCTATCGTACAGTATCGGCTCTGCACTCTTTTTTTGCTTGAAATGTGCTAGACAAATAAACTTGCCTATGATGTTCTCTGCTGGACTGGATGTTCAAAAAAAGCCTTTTTCTCTACAAGTGTGTTGTTTTCTGTAAGCCTAGCATCCCCCCCCCCCCGCCCCCTCAACCCCCAGAGAACACCTGTCTTATTCCTATCGATCCCAGCATGAACTTCTTCATTCCAGACTTTTACCTGCTATATAGTCAATGACTCACACATGCACGCCACGCACACATGCATGTGTGCGCACACGCACGTACACACACACGCACACACACACGCACACACACATGCACTGGAAGTGAGAGGCTGGGAGAGCAGTGTACAATACTTTGATTTTTTTTTTACATATTAAGTAAAAGTAGCAAAACCACAAAGTAGCAATATCACAATACCACAAAGAGTAAAAGTCCATTGTTTTACTCAATGTTAATTGAGTAAAAGTACAAAAGTATTGGCATCAAGATATACTTAAAGTACCAAAAGTAAAAGTACTCATTATGTAGAGAATCCCATTTCACAAATGTTTTCAACCGTCTAAAAAAAATGTCAAAATCTTTCGAGAATACCAGATCTACAAGCTAACAACCTGTTGCATCACCATGTCTATTTGCGTCTATTTGCAAACAAAGTATAAAAATAGGGTATTTAATGTATAACAATCAAATCTACTGAAAAATCTACAAAAGTTACAAAAATAACTTGTTTCTCTCTCTGTGTGTGTGTGTGTGTGTGTGTGTGTGTGTGTGTGTGTGTGTGTGTGTGTGTGTGTGTGTGTGTGTGTGTGTGTGTGTGTGTGTGTGTGTGTGTGTGTGTGTGTGTGCATGTGTGTACCTTTGCCCACAGTGTAGGGACCCGGCCATCATAGATGCAGTTGAAGATCTCCTCTAAGTTGGGTGACATCACCACCAGACCTCTGATTCCCTCCTCCAGTTGGACCAGGGATGACCTATTATAGCGCGCACACGCACACGCACACACACACACACACACACACAGAATCATGAAGTAAGTATGTAGATCGGAGTGGTATTTATGCAATAATAATAAACCGGGTGTGATGCATTCCAAACTTTCATTGTTCCCGAGTAGGCCGGTGCCACCGGTTCAGTATTTGTACAAATGTCATTTGAAATTTTCCTTCAAAAGAACACCCATGTGTAAACATGATTATAACTTGTTTTGCTACAAACATGCACGTTGAATACTCAGTCCGGAAAAGTCACAACCATCGCAATTTTTGCAATGACTTCATCCTACCGACACAAAATGACGCTCTAAAAAACTGGCTTTTCAGTTTTCATTCAGAGTTGTCAGTGTGCGCTCTCAGAGTGTATTTCTGAATCCATAATTCAAATAATAATAATAATTTGCAATCATTTGCCCAGATTCCGGAGATAGTTGTAGTTCTCGCAGTCCGCTATTTGAGGATCTCTGCTTTAGTGCCATTATTAGGGTATTTCTGAATGCAATCCACAAACCCAGTCAGAAACGTTTGGTTTTGTTCCTCCACATATTTGAAACTGAAAGACATTTTTATACGAGCTTCAGATGACTATACAGACTAAAAATGCTGTTGGCAAAATGTGTTGGTGTGGAGCAGACTGGAGCCAGCAGGTGGTCCGTAAAGCTGTTCAATTCAGGTCTGTGTGTGTGTGTGTGTGTGTGTGTGTGTGTGTGTGTGTGTGTGTGTGTGTGTGTGTGTGTGTGTGTGTGTGTGTGTGTGTGTGTGTGTGTGTGTGTGTGTGTGTGTTCCCTCTGCGATGCTGCTCCTCTCTCTGTTGACTGAACGGTTCACCTTGTTTGACTTTCTACTTGGAAACAACTCACTCCTCCAGAGTGTGCGACATAGATACTACCCATGCACAGTGGTGCAAAGTAACTAAGTACATGTACTCAAGTACTGTACTTAAGTACAATTCTGAGGTATTTTTTTCACTTTCTTCAGTATTTACAAATTTCAATACTTTTACCCCACTACATCTCAGTGGAAAATATTGTACTTTTACTACTACAATTATATGAAAACTTAAGTTACTAGTTACTTTGTAGATTTTGATTATTATTGCAAAACATACTAACCACTTCAGCCCTATATATATTTCAGCCATTTGAAAATAGCAGATCTACATGTAAAAGCTCACAATACTTTGCATTGCGACACATTGTGAGCTTGTAGATGTAGATCAGCCCTATATATATTTCAGCCATTTGAAAATAGCAGATCTACATCTACAAGCTCACACTGCGTTGCCAAATTGTCAAATAATATAAGAGCACAGTGTTGTGAGCTTGTAGATCGGTTATTTTCACAATATTTATCTTGGGAACCGGATTATTTTGGGGCTCACGGCCTGATAAGGTTGAGAACCACTGCTATAGAGTACTGAAGTCCTGACGTCACTCGTTCATCCCCTGGGTTGCGGAAGTTATTTCTCTATGGAGAATAACATTGGGTCATCTTAGAATCGTCTCATATAAGAATTGTGGTCCAAAAATAAACAAACTGTCCCGGCGATATTGTCAGGGAGGTGTCGCTGTATCGTTTATGAGTCAGTCACTCATATTTGATAAAGTCTATTTCTGGCGAAAATGTAACTAATTTGGCCGCGGTAACATTAGCGTTTTCTCACCGTCAGTTGATGCTTCATATCCATATGAGTCAAACCGCCGGGGTCATTTGTTTATTTTTGGAACACAGCTCTTATTTGACGCGATATTAAACAAGTCTATGGGAATTCTGAATGGGGGAAATAAACCGCAACCCAGGTAGGATGAGTAAATTACGTCAGACTTCGGTGCTCTATAGGTCTCAAAGTGGGGTCCAGGGATGGAGTGGGGGGGAGCCGGGGGGGGGTCCCCAGCAAAATGAGTTATATACTGTAGCATGAGAATCAGAGTGTCCTACCTGACGGTGGTCAGCAGAGCGTTGTACGTGTGGATCTCCTGCAGCAGCGCCGTGTTGAGAGGAGACATCCGGTCCTCCTGCAGCATGGTCCTGGTGTGAGCGTGGTCCATCAGAGCCGGGAGCTGAGACCGCAGCTCTGCACACAGCTCCAACACCTGGTGACACACAGTGGTGGAAAAAGTACTCAAATGTTTTACTTAAGTAAAAGTATCAATACTGCAATGTAGAAGCACTCTGTTGCGAGTAAAAGACCGGAACCGGAATTTGGCGGGAGGACTACCCCTCCCGCCAAACACTCCCTGCTGACAGGTGCCGCCCCAGCCTGTAGGAGTACGTGCAATGACCAATATCACCCTCCCCGTCTGCCCCCCCCCCCCCCCCCCGAACACGGGGAAATTGTGTTCGTATTGTGGCCAATTGTGTTCGTAACCCTCTCAAGGACCCAGGGGTCCTTGAGAGCTAAATTAGTTAATATAGTATCACAATGAAGTACAGCCAGCATTCCCTATATACATATGATATTTGAATATAGATACCAGATATGCATAATGAGTACTTTGACTTATATAGTAATGTAAGTATATTTTGATGACAACACTTCATACAACACTAGGCCAGGTGGAACTCCATATTTGACTGATGTCAAATACATGACGTCAGTATTTGTCCAATATAATTTGATGGGTGCGCAATGTAACTAATATTTTACAGAGCAACGCTTGGTGATTCTACTATTGTCCACGATTGCTTCTGTGTATGAAATGATGAGGTGGACAATATACACGTATACAGACTATATACATATGACAGCCGTCACCGTGGGACATAATGTGTACTCCATTGGAGCCATGAACAGTGGTAGGACTCTAAGACTGCCTTGGAACATGTCTGTCCATGTCTTCAACACAGTGTCTTTACGCTGGGTGAAGTTGCCCGCGGTGAAGACCGTAGGAAGAGGAGAACGTCCCTGTGTGGTTCCTTCCTGGCGTCTCGGCCACACGGCCGGGCTGATCGAAGATACCATCTACATCTGGGGGGGTGTTAGTTACACGAGGCTGTACTGCGCCGTGCTTCTTGCGTTTGACGTCGCCACCCACAGATGGCTCGAGACCCAGGTCTCCGGGCCTGCTCCGGAGGGGAGGGCGGGCCACTCGGCCTGTGTGTTGGGAAAGGTGATGTATATCTACGGAGGATTCAACAAGTACACTGACATCACCAATGCCATCTACAAGCTGGACACCGCCACAATGGTCTGGTCTTTCATTTATAACAGAAGCACTCCAGCCCTTGCTTTGTCGTGTCACTCTGCCACCATCATTGGAACAAAGATGTTTGTGTTTTGGAGCCCCCGGCCCTACAACAACGACATCAGAGTCAGAGTGTTTGACACAGAGACCGGCTGCTGGCTGAGGACGCCTTCCGCCCAGCTTCCTCCAGAAGGACACCGCAGCCAGCTTCTTCCGGAAGGACGCTGCGGTCATTCAGCCTTTGCTTACAATGGAGAGCTGTACATGTTTGGTGGATGTGGTCGCTCTTTCCAGACCCAGAACCAGACCTTAAATGATCTGTGGAAATTCAATCCAGAGACCTTCTCCTGGAAAAGAGTCGAGCCCAAGGGGAGAGGCCCATCTCGGACCGGATTCTGGCTCATAGACGACTTTGTATGTTTTATGGGCTGCTGTGTGGTGGGAGATCGTATCGTCCTCTTTCACAATGAGGTGTACATCTTAGACCTAAGTCCCAGTCTGAAGACATTATGCAAGCTAGCAGTTATTCGGTACGGTCTGGATCAGTCAGGACTCCCACACAACATCAGACGGGAACTGGCAGCGATGGCTACCAAGAGAAACAGACAAGAACTACAATACACAGCAGTACAACTGCATTGACATTTTATGTCATGTGCATTTCCCCACACAATCTCCAGCATGCGGTCAACAATGGCAGTATCGAGACCTCACAGACTGATGTAACGACCAGGTCGAAAACAGTAGAATGTCGGTATGCTGTTATTGCCACAGAAGACCCCAAAGTAAAGGCCTAGAGAACCACTCTCGCAGGAAAAACATCCAAGTGATTGGTGTCCCCTGAGGGAGAGGAAGGCAATAATCCAAAATAATTCATGTCTGCTTTTGTGAGGGACACCCTGGGTGAAGATGCTTTGGGTGGTCCACTGGTAATCAACAGAATGCACTGTGTCTTGGCACCGAAAGCTCAGCCTAATGAACCTTCTAGGCCGATATTGGTTGGCCTTCACTACAACCAGACAAAAGGAAAGATTTTCCAGATATCACGCGAACCACTGACATATAAAGGAACCCAAGCCTACGTTTGTCCCGACTTCTCTGCAGAGTTGGTCGAGACAACAGGCAGCATTCAAGGAGGAGAAATCTAGGCGGCGCGAGGCCAACGTGGAATTTCGTCTGACCCATCCAGCAAAGCTCAGAGTCACTTTCAGAAACGAGATCGTACGAGCACATCGTACTGTACATGTCACTGAGTTTCAGTGCTCCAGCGACATTTGGGTACACTGGTGTGATAGACATTACTTTTGTAACACACCCAGTGATGCAAGTATATTTTTTCTTTTTTAGGACCGAATTATCCCCCGCCCCAGCATATATTGGGTTAATATACAGACACGTATTTATGGTGGCATTTTGCTAATTTACAAACTGTGCTTGGGATTTAAGCTGTAGTATTTACACCCATATATGGGCATGCCCATATATCCGTCAGAACTGCAGTTCTGGCCTATCGCCCATCCGACCAACTCGCCGCTGGGCACGACACTCCCTCAGGTCGTCAGTGACACGCACACCTACAGTAGTCTTTTGGACTTTTTTTTTTGAACAAAGTACCAAAAATATAAACGCCCAAGGCGTTTTTTGAGCTTGCAGATCGGCTATTTTCCCTGGATTGGATCCATTGAAGACAGGCTTATTTTTTTTTCATTTCTTGAAAAGTAACATACAGGTTTCCACCCGATAGAGTCCCTCTCTCTCCCTCTCTCCCCCCCCTCTCTCTCTCTCTCTCTCTCTCTCTCTCTCCCTCTCCCTCTCCCTCTCTCTCTCCCCCTCTCTCCCCCCTCTCTCCCCCTCTCTCTCCCTCGCTCTCTCTCCCCCCCCCCCCCCCCCGCTGTTGTCCCCTACCTTGTCCTCTCGGCTGGGTCCGGTGCCAGTGGCGGCGCTGGAGTCCTGGGGCTGCAGGGAGAGCAGGGTGTCAAACAGGGTGCGGGTCACGGCCACCTGGTTGGCCACGTCGGCGTTGGGGTGCAGCCCGAACACCTCGGGGTGCTCAGTGGGGGGCAGCTGGCCCACGTAGTCCTTGTAGTCGGCCGGGGTCCCGTCGCCAGGGATGAAGTACGCTGGCAGGGAGGTCAGTCTGCAGGACAGTGCAAGGCTATTATAGCTACTGTAGATGAAACTAAATCAAAGACCAATGACTAGATGTGAAAAACACATTTTAAAAATAATTAGATAGACCTGAGGCCGATTCCACAAATGCCAAATCAGTAGTTCTCACACTTTCAAAACTGTTAAAAAAATAGCAGATAAGCTTGCAGTGCGGCACGTGTGAGCTTGTATATCTGCTATTTTTGAATAGCCAACGCTAAAATCTAAAATGACACAGATGCTTTCCTGGGTTTTAATGGGTTAAAAGAGGCGATAACTAAATTAAACTCTATTGTGTGTTTGCAAATAACTAAAACAAACTAAAATGGCAAACTAAAATAGAGAACTGTGCTTGGGTTTTGTCTTTGTCAATTTAACACAAATACGCCATATTGCCAAAAAAAAAAGAAGATGAAATTGAAAACAAAAAATAAAATGAATGAAAAATGCAAAACTATAAGTTGGCAGAAACCCTCTATCAACCCTCTGTCCACCTGTTGTGCTCGCTTTTTATTTTTTGTACTATTTTGAAAAACATTTTTAAATAGTTCAAATAGCCCTTCTACAAGCTCACAACTGGTCAATGTAGATCAGCTATTTTAGCTATTTTAAAATGTTTTTCAAAATAGTAAAAAATGCATAAAAAGTTTAGGCATAAGGGGTAAGATAGGGCCCTAGAAGTGTACTGAACATGGTCAAATAAAATAAATTACATTTACAGCTGTACGATGAGCGAAGAGGAAAAAAACTACAGCGGTTGGATGTGACACTAGAGTCGAGATTCAAAACCTCTCACAGCCCGTTCGGTTAAAAATACATTATGTGTTGGGCACCGAGACAGCTTCGCTAATAAATGTCAGAGGGAGGAACCAAGCTGACAACAAAGCACAGTAAAAATGGGCAATATGCACTGTAACAAGTCTCCCGAAAGCATCATAAAAAGCCTGTAAGTGTCTTTAACACAGCCCATGTCCATGTCTCAGCAGCAGAGCTTTAATAAGTGCTATCCTCCCGTGGCTGCTCTTAAGTTGAGTGAATGTCGTGAGAATAGTATTTTTTAAAAGCTTTTTTTTTCTAGTGTGGGGGCTGCTGTAGTGTATAGTCCACTTTGACACCTCGCTACAGCGATCGCGTTTTTTCCCTTTGGGAGTCGGTGGATCATGGAGAGAGGTCTCCTGATATGTATCACTGATGAATGGAGTACAATGAATGGACCACAATGGAAACGCTGCGACGCGTTGTGAGCTTGCTTGTAGATCAACTATTTTCGGGCGCAGCCATGATGACTTGTCTTAGCTCTTCTGAATCTGTTCTCCACTAGTCCCTCCCAAACATTTTAGTCTAGTTTTTATTTGTTGACAAAATTGTCAGTATATTTAGTCATAGTTTTAGTCACCATAGCTTAGTTTTTATTTCGTTTTTATTCGGTTTTTGTAAGTGAAAAAAGGTAGTCAATAGACATTTTTAGTTGACAAAATCAACACTGAATTGTAAATACTGAATATGGCATATAAAATAAATTTCAACCGTGTATGTTAGTTTCCATAGTTTCACCCATTTTATGAAGGTGGTATAAATTGTTGATGATATAACCAATATCAGCAAAAAAAAACTAAAACAACATACTGTACATTTAAGACTTTCTGAGTACCCCTAGGAGTACTCCAAAGTACCCCCAGGGGTACAAATACTCCCCTTTGAGATGCACTGACCTACGGACTGAACAGATAATGACACAGCCCCCCTACATCATAGACCTCTGAGAGGAGATAGATTGTGGGTTAGGGTTTAACATAAATCTATATATATTTGAAATTCAATTCAATTTGTGTAAGTGATTTAAAGAAGTGAAGTAGCATTCAGTGCTTCTGTACGTGTGCAGTTTTCTGTTTGTTTGTTCTCAGCTTGTAATAACGTGAGGGTCCACTTGGTGGCACTGTTGGTCTGTGTTGATTACAGGTCTCCGCTAGGAGGTATGGGAGTGCAACCTGCCACCTCATAGCAGCCGCACTGCGCTCTCACACACACACACACACACACACACACACACACACACACACACACACACACACACACACACACACACACACAGTATTTATAAAGGTGACTCCCTTCCCTATAACACCCTGACCATCGCTAGCGTCCTATAGACCAGTGACTCAACACTTTTCATTTCAAGGACCCCCAGTTTTATATATGCATTATTAGGCCACGGACCCCCATTTGATACAAATGTTTGTCAAATCTTTGGGACCCCAATCTACACTGTCCAATCCTCAGTGTTAATTTAACTGTCTCTGGGAGGGTACAAATACAGGCCCATTTGGTTCCATTTGTACCCTGAGTTGCAGACCATATGGACCCCTGGTGGCCCCTCGGACCCCACGTTGAGAAACAGGTGTCCTACACTCTTCTCCCTCCTGGCTTAAGTAGTCCTTAGTCAGGACTGCAGACTCACTCCCAATTCATTCCCTGTATCTATTATGATCGATGTTAAGACCTGGAACGCACTTTAGATTTCTTTGGCTATTCAAAAATAGCAGATATACAAGCTCGAGTGCCGCGCTATGAGCTTGTAGATCTGCTATTTTTGAAAAATCTTGACTTTTTTTTGTTGTTGATTTTTTTCAAAAAACTGTTGGGATTTAGAAAACATTTTTTGAATCGGCTCAGGTCTTAATGGGTTAATAATCATCGCTGCCAGAAGCCTTGTATCACCATACTTCTAGTTTTTTCTTATTAATAATGGCCTACTTCGTCGTACAACAATGTCGTGCGAAAGGGGGCAAAAAGAGCATAATCTACAAGCTTGTCGGAACTTGTTGTGAGCTTGTAAATCAGGGATTATAATACGACCGAAATAGGAACGGAAGGTTGGCAAGTGGTAATGTGTCAGTGGGTTTATTGAACCAATGAAAAAGTATTAACAAGAGCGCTTGTGACTAAATGATAACTGCATTGCATCCAGTGCAGGGATGGCAAACTCATTTTAGCTCAGGGGCCACATGGAGGAGGGCCAGAGGGCCAGAGGGCCGGACCGGTACCGGACCGGTACCGGACCGGTACCGGACCGGTAAAATCATAACTAATAATAACAATAACAACAACTTCAGGTAGTTTTCTTTGTTTACTTTACTTAGTCTTAGTTAGTACAAGCACATTCTGAAAATGTAAACTTCACAAATAGGGATGGCCAAATGGAGACATTTTATTAACCGTTTACCGTTAGGCCTTACCGATTAATTAATCGATAACCGTTAATAACTTCTTTTTTTTTTTTTTTTTTTTTTGTGCCAAAATACATTTTATTTCAAAGGGCCAAGTCTACACAATTTGTTTTGTGTCTCCAGCAGAGTTTCTAGTGTCTCTATCTCTCTCTGGAAGTAGCCTGAGGCTACGAGCTCGATCGATGGTCTTGAGAGGCGGACCCAAACACAGCCGCCCGGAGTTGTGCGTGTCCTCCTATTGATTCACCAATCTATGTCCCCGCCTCCCCTCCCCCCGCCCCCCTCCTACTCCCCTCCCCCCCTGGCCTGTGCAACAGTGTTTTTGTCGTCGACTAGAAACACACTACAGAACGCACAACGCAGCAAATAATCTACATACCCACACGGTTAAACTTCTTAAAACCGGTTAAAAATGGACAACTTCAAAGAAGACTTTAACTCTGCCATATTAGAGGCTTGCAAAATACACGGCGTGGACTTTTTGAAGGACTTACAGCAAGTATGTTTGGATACACTGTTATCAGAGAGAGATGTACTCGCATGTTTACCAACTGGCTTTGGCAAAAGTCTTATTTTTCAAGCGTGGCCTACGGTATGCAGTCTGTTATCCAACAAATACCCAGACAAATGGCCAAAAGAAGCGATGGTTTTGATTGTTTGCCCATTACAATCCATAATGGAGGAGCAAGTGAAATTGTTGAATGAAAAGGGACTTTCGGCTGCGTACGCTGGTAAAGACAAGAATACCGACGAGAGGATTTGTAAAGGAGACTTTTCTTTTGTTTACGGTTCCCCTGAAACTTTTGTAGGGAATCGTTTTTGGAGGCTAGCCCTGCAAGCACCTTTGTTTGGCGAGAGATTGATTGGATTCGCTGTTGATGAAGTCCACACTGTCGTCCAATGGTGAGTTTAAAGTTATGATTTAGCTATGAAGTTTACCGTGGTACAACGGTTTTCTAACAAAGTAAACGTTGCAGCGACCAGACAATCAAACTGTGATAATATAAAAATGCATAGGTCGAATTGATACAAGTTTCAATGGTCCTGTGGCTATCGAGGACAAATGTCCCTAGCTTTTTATTCGAATCATAATTTAGAACAGGGTCTATATTACCTACATTCCATGTATTCCAAACATTTTGAATACATGAAATGGATGTAATATCACAGGCATTCTAGGTCTATATGAAGCCATGCAATATATCATGCCATTTTCTACGTTTAAAGCTACTCAGCTGCAAGTTTAAAATTAATCCATATTTAATGAAACTGAGATGTTATTGTGTGTAAAAAGTTGTGGCGCAAAAGGCTTCAATTTATCCAGGTTTAGTCTGAAAACGAATGCTAAATGGATGGTTAACAAGCATTTGTAATCCACATCTGTTGACTTTCATAAAGAAACAATCAAAGAAAATGTAAGCACATGCTATTAATTTTCAACCTCTGATAGTCATTTCAATCTTATTTGTAGTACTTATAAATATATCTAATTTGAAATGGACATTGTTATGGACAACTTCTTAGACTATGTTGCTGCTATGATTTTATATAAATGTGTCTACGGAATATTATGAGTGTAAATCATTTTTGTGTGACAATTCTTTATTATGTCCTATCTTTCTCACAGGGGTGAGAAAAATGGCTCAGAAGAACCCTTCAGACAGTGGTGTGGACTGGTCGGGGAACTCAGGTCATTGCTACCGAAGTGTGTACCACTGCTGGCCCTTACAGCAACAGCATCAAAAGACATTAGAAAGAAGGTGGTGAAGAACCTGGGTTTGCACAAATATGTGGAAATTGTCAAAAGCCCTGATCGGGTGAACATCAGGCTGGCTGTAAAGAAGATCTCGGCTGCTGATCCATCAAACACATTTGCATGGCTCCTTCAGGAACTAGAGTCGCAGGGAAAAAACACTGAGAAATATGTTATATACTGTACGAGTATCACTGATTGTTCTCTATTGTACTATGAAGTGTTTAAACTTAACCTAGGTAGGAAGGGACGCTTTCCAGTTGGAGCCAGAGATGTGACTGGAAATAGATTGTTCGACATGTACCATTCTGAGACAGATGAGAATGTAAAACTAGCCATTATACACTCTTTGCAAGACCCCTCATCTGTTCTTAGAGTTGTGGTCGCCACATCAGCTCTGGGAATGGGTGTTGATTTCAGAGGGGTTAACCATGTCATTCATTATGGACCACCTAGGGACATTGAATCCTATATGCAAGCATATGGTAGAGCAGGGAGAGATGGTTCAGCAGCACATTCTCTAATTCTGTATCATGGAAGACAGGTACAAGGTTTATCAGACCAAATGAAACAGTATCTCACTGATGAAACTACATGTAGGAGAGTTAAACTGTTAAGTCTTTTTGATGGAGAGAAGTGTAAACCTTTGCCTATCCCCCACAACTGCTGTAATAACTGTGCAAGTTCTTGTGGGTGCAAGGACACATGTGATGGTCAGAAGAGTGCATTAGAGAGACATGCTGGGGAAGAACCTGCTATTAATGAGAGAACTGTTACTCCAGAACACAGAATCCTAATGCAGGAGAAGTTAGAGGAAATTACACAGGATGTGACGCACAAAGGCCTTTATGGAGGGGTGTCCGTTTATTCAACTACACAGCCTGATGACAACCAAAACCTGATTAAAGAGGTTATAGAAAAAAGCAGTGTACTTTTCACATTGAATGACATCTTTTTTAATGTGCAGGTTAGCAATGTTCAAGTTGCACGTGCAATAAAGAACGTTATGAGGGATGTATTTGACGATGTAGACGAGGACAGCAGTGATGAAGATGTACTAGAAGCATTTGGTGGAATGGCTTTGGATGAGTAGGGTATTTTACCCCTTTAGGGCAGGAACACATACTTGTAACGATACCTTTCAAGATGAGTGTAGCCTCGGGAACCCTTGCCTTTATTTTGGTTAGATGGGTGTGACAACCACACATAATTATTGTATATACTTTCAAGACAAGAATCGGCCTCTGGTCGAAAGGGCTTGATGTGGGTGATTATTAGAACTGTGCGTTTGTCTTAATGTTTTTTTTCCCTTAAAATAAATGTGAAACATTCAAAGCTTCAAATACTGTGTCACCTACTCATACTTTCAGCATGTGGACATGCTGATGCAGCATACTCCCAGAATTTCAACCAAGCGATGTTATTGATCTACATGTAATGTGAGCAGTGAGCAGTGGTGTAAAGTAACTAAGTACATTTACTCAAGTACTCAACTTACGTACAATTTGGAGTTTTTTTTTACATTACTGTAATATTTCCAATTTGCAGTACTTTTACTTCTACTCCACTACATCTCAGAGTCAAATATTTAAACTTTTCTACACAGCAATTATATGAAAACTTTGTTACTATTTACTTTGTAGATTTTGATTATTACTAAACATACATTACCCACTTCAGCCCTATATGTATTTAGTCTTTTTGAAAATGAGTGAAAATACAAAAGTATTGGTATCAAATTGTACTTTAAGTACTAAAAGTAGGAAGTACTCATTATGCAGAATGTTCCATTGTTAATGTATACATTTTTTTTTTAAACAGCCGATCTACAAGCTCACAATGCGTCGCATAGAGACATTTTCAATTCCAGAGTTGTACTTGTAACAGAGTAGTTCAACATTGCAGTATTGACACTTTTACTTCAGTGAAATAGGTGTTTTCCCTTTCCACCACTGCAAGTGAGAAATGCACAGCTTGTCACAGTAAATCCAAGTATAATAAAATATAAATTCCTAATAATTGTTTGTCCAAAGATTTTTCTAGTCATACATCAGTGATGTTTAAACAGCCATTGCACACTGGTATGCCTTAACAGTATGATTTATGATCAATTACATATCTCAAGTAATATTTAAAGGTGCACAATAGAATTCTGATTGTAAATGTCCCATTTTAAATGAGGACAGTTCAATTTGGTAATGTTGTATGTGGACCCCAAATTGTTGGACATAGTGAACTGATAACAGCTTTTTGTTCCCTATGTTAATCCTGACCCATTGAAAGAAAAGATGGCTTATCTGGCTGTGTTCAACCCTACTGTGTTGAATGGGGGGGGGGGGGGGGGTTGGAGTACTACTCCAACCCCCACCCCCATTCAACACAGCAGGGTGGAACAGGGTGGATAAGGACATTAACATTTCAGGGCTGACACACACACATGGACCGCGTACCTCAATAAGGCCTATGAATCATTTAAAAAAACTCAGAAACATTGACTACAGTAACATTTGTAAACTCAGATTAACTATATACTAGTTTTAATTTTAAGCTTCCCTGGTTAAAAGATCCACAGAAGACGAGTGTGTAATTGCAACATATATAGAGGTACAATGTCTCCATGTAAGGTAAACATTCTAAAAGATGTTATTGTACACTATAATGGATGAATACTTTTGTGACCTTGTCATATGCAGAATCTATGTTTGTGCAGCTTCAAAATGAATATGGCAGCATTCAAGCCTAAATAGATCGGGTTGATCAATAGGAGGAAACCTCACAGGTCAGAGCTCGTAGACATGATGGAAAACTATTTCAGAATATATAAACCCAGGATAAACTTCCATAAACAAAAATCCCTGTGGAAGTCTACCCTGTTTCTACATTTTAAAATAGTTTAGCACCGTGACTACGAGCTGTGCGTTATCCTTTTTTATCAGTGTGTGTGTGTGTGTGTGTATGTGTGTGTCTCACACACACACACACACACACACACACACACACACCCACCCACCCACACATACGACCTCCTCAATATCTGTTTGCTAAATCAATGTTATTTTGTTAAATAACACATCAACAATACACCTTAAAATAGCAGTCAGTTTTAAGTCTTCATAATTAATTGTACTAAGGCAAATCTTTGACAGTAATTCCCTCTATAAAATAAACAAAGGCAAATGTATTCACTGCACTTTTATTATTTTAGTTACAAAAGAAATTGGATAGAAATAACACAAAATATTGAAATGTTGCACGTGTACTTTGTACAGTAATAAATAGCTGTTACAATTATTTCACTCTCTCATCCACCTGTACCATATGACTTTTTTTTTTATGGTCAAGGATCCATTGCACAACATTTGCGGCCTTCAGTTTGTGTAGTGGATTTGCACTTTTGTTTTTGAATGAGCTGTAGGACCTTCCAGGCTTGATGCTGAACACATCATTCCCGTGCAGCACTGTAACCATTGCTCTGATGTCAGCATCCTTATTAGCTACAGTGTGCCTTCCAGACTTGGGACTGACTCCACAGTCTTTATCAAATTGATCCATGATTATTTTCATTTCTCCAATGCTCCTGCTCAACTCCTGAGCTATATCAAACTGTAGATTGGCCCCCTGTCTGTCCATGATCTCTTTTGTGTACTGCACATAGTGTTCACAGTTTAAATCTAATGCAATGTTCTTGCCTGCGATACCAGTTGTATTGACTGTCCTGTTCCACACCAGCCTGTGTGACACACTGGGACTTTGCATTGCAGCTATATCCAGCTGAAGCCTTAGTGCCTCTAAACTATATTTTATTCGGCCTGCCTGTTTGAAATGCAGCATCTTTAATTTCCAAAGGCGGCACGTCCTTTGGCCATCCCCTTCCTTAATTGAGTCTTGAAAATCTCTCTCAAGTAAGGCTACTTTCAAAAACCCACTGTGGTAGTTGAAGACACCGTCAGAGTTGTCATTACCCTGAGATTCACTTGATGTGCTTTTCTGATCTCCATAATAGTTTAGTACGGCATTATGTTTGTCCTGTATATGCTCCCTAAGTTTTTTATGGTTTTTGAAAGTGAAGTCTGTGCAATTTGGAAATCGGCACTGTATTGCTTTTTCAGCCTGTGTTGCAACGTGTGTTTCCCAATCAGCATCTGTAGCAGTGGCCCCTATCTCAAATGTGTCATTGAGAATGTAGGCTTCAACTATGTTAAGGAGATGTTTGTCTAACCAATTCTGTTTCTGTTCATCTGAGCTGAACATTGCAGGTATTGTGTTTTTCGTGGGTGTGTCTTCAATAGTGTCCATTCCAAAGTAATGCAGAGAAGCAGAGATGATGGAAGCATCTGCAACATCTTGGATAAATGTGTTGCTGGCTGTATATTTGTCACCAAGTGCAGATGCTGATACATTTCTCCTGTCGATTAAATTTCGTAGTTGGAACATTGTGCCCTTCTCATTGTGCGAGGCGGTGTTGTAGTAGTCTTTAAATATGACGTCATTGGTGTTCATGCTGCAGTGAAAGTCTGACACTTTTGTGACAATGCCATTCGGAATGCCATCCTCTCTATTCATTATTGCACGTAGGGCTACATCAGAATTTTGTTTGGTCAGCTGGTCTCCTGCTAGAATTACCTGAACAGCGGGCTTCATGACTGCGTATGTCTCTCCATCCCCTTCAACAGCGACATAAGGAACATACTTGTCATTAATGTACTTCATTGTCCTTATCATGTCTTTTGGTTGCTTCTCATCAGCATCCAATATCCCCAGCGGTATGATTTCTGTTTTTTTGGCCATTGTTGATGAGTACAGATGAGGGATGTGCAACTTAACATTGTCTTTAAATTGGCTGAATTCTGGAAGTTGGGACACCAGCACTCGTCCAACCAACTCTTTGAACTCTTGCTTCAAATGTCGTTGGTCATCCTGGTTTGGAACTATGTCAGTTATTGAAACATCCCGTACAGACCTGTTATTGAATTGAGGGAGATGAGAGGCACTGACTCTCTCTTGATTAGCCAACATGATCATCCAGTGGTTGTCCTTCCGCTGATTGTCCTTTGTCATAGTGTGTGGTGTGACGCTGCGGTCCAAATTGTCTATTGTGAATTGCATGGGCAAAAGTCCTGTAGTTTCCTGAAAAACAAGTGGGGTGGGGGGGTGGGGAGTGTGATGTGAGAATACAATTAAAATGATGTCATAAAGAAATGACAATAACAGTATTGCAGCACAGATAACATTTTTCAATATTGTCTCTACAGAAATATAGCTATTTATCTTTAGTTATTGAAGTTTTTTGATCATTTATTCTTCAGAAAACTTTTTATTGAAGGACAAAAGATAACACAAAATTAAATATTTCTCTAAAAATTAAAAAATAATTCAAGGCCCAAGCTATGAAACTGTCTCAGTACACAGAGTAAGCTATAGAGGGCCTGTTAAACAAGAAAAAAATGTAATGTCTGCTTACGATTCAGGTAAACTGACTTTAATCACTTGAACATTACTATCTCCATTTTTGTCATGTCATAGGCGAACATTTTGGAGAAATCTAGCTGGTAAATAGGCCATTTAGGCTGAATATATTATGAGTTTAGGAATAAAGACACCTCTGGGAGATCCCATTCTCTTCGAATATACACTTATTCTCAAGTACATGGGTGTCCGGCTGTTAATACATTTTAAGCTTTGATTCAAAATATATTTTCATAAGAAATTCTAAATGTTAAGTTGAGTATTACTGAAATACCTCTTCTTCAGAATCAGCCGATTGATCTGACCCCTCTTTGGAATCACCCGGTGCATCGGAACTTTCTTCTGAATCAGCCGATTCGTATGATTCACAGGATGATATGTCACCAGACTGTGTGGCAGCTCCTTGCTCCTCGATTGGTCCACTGCCTGTGGGCTGCTGTTGGGAACATTGGTACACATATTTTGAATAACTGGATAAAGTTGTTGATCTAGAGAGTGTAACATTTCGTATATCTTTTTGTATAGTGTACCACTACCTGATATTCAACAGTAGGCTCTAGTTGGGAAAGGCAGTCTTCGTCTGACGCTCCTCCGGGCAGGGGATCTCCTGCTCTTCCAATGGATATGTGATCCGCACTTGTGTCCATAGTGTTAGCCGCTGCTGGGGCAGGGAAATCTTCTGCTCTTCTGTCTATAGCGTCAGCAGGTGGGTGAGCTGCTATATACAACTTGCAAACGGCTTCCTTCCACTTGATAACTTTTCTGTCCCATGAATGTGCAATGTCTTTGACTTTTTGAAGGGCACTGGCAGGAGACACGCAGACACCTAATTTCACTAGTCGTTCAAAGCATCTTTTTTTGGCTCCACCATGACGCATAACCAATGCATTAAGATACAGTGGAGCCGTCATAGACTGGCACCTTGCCCGGAGTAGCGTTGCACCAGCCATTGCCATTGTGCATGTTTTGCTCTGGCTATATTTAAGTGCACGTGGTTTAAGTGGGCTTGTTGGGCGGGGGGGATCTTTGGGGACATTACTTGCACTTTCCAGGAACCGGTTGTATGTGGGAGCGTTTTCCCTCCACTCAGCAATAACATCTAGCCATTTGAAGTCCTTTAATGCCTTTACTTTCGTCTGCCTCAGTTTGGATTTGAATTTCAAACTACTTAAAATCTTACATTCCTTGTTCATCTTTTTTAGTACCTCCTCAACAACCATATCCGACATTCCTGGAACAGCCATAATTGCATGTGGAATGTTTTTATCACGGCTTCTGAGGATATTGTCAATAACTGTCTCATAGGGTCCAGTAATTATTCTGCTTCGGCTTGAAGTTCGATTTTTCACAGAGATCTAGAGAAAAAAAAAACAATTATAAGTCCTTATATTTATTATTAAGTCTAATTAAAAAATATTTACAATGTAAAAGGCTAAAGCAACAAAGACACATACTCATCAATGTTTTGTCTTGAAAATAAAAATAACAAACTTTTGTTTGACGTAGATTCGTTGGCCCAGAGTGTGTTGGTGACCATACTACTCTGTGAATTGGTTGTTGGATGTCAGCAGTTTGCGTTTCCTGCTGTGCCTGTGTACAATCCGAATGCAAAAAATAAAGATCAGTTCAATGGAAATGAAATCAAATGAGTATGAGCTGCAATACAAAACTGTAATGTATACAAACCTGTGGTTGTTGTGCAGACAAGACTGTGGCTGCAGTAGAAGTCTTCTTTCTGACTGCACCTTCACCGGATGTTGGACTGGATGTTGTCTGAGGCTGTGACAGTGGTGGTGAACTGGACCGTAGATAGCCCCAACTGTCAGTACTGGCAACTGAAGTCTATAATAAAAGAGTGCAATATAGGATACAGGTTATGGTTTGGGTCATTCAATTCCTTATCTGCATGCTTTTGTTGGAAAATGGCATCTATGGAGAATGTCTCCTTTATCAGAGATGCTCATCTCTGATAAAGGTCAGAGCAGGGTTAAGCCACAGCAGGGGTTCTTAACACAATGAGAAAGTGAACAAATGCAGGCACATGACACTGATAAGAAGACCCTGTTGTTTGCAAGGTCATAAAAGGGTTAACAGCCTTTTGCATGCAGCATTTTCTATCTGTGTACAGGGTTGACAAAGACAAGCTAAATAGACTACCATTAAGGTATTACCTTAATGAATAAAATACTGTACATGTGTTCCATGAGGCCCTAAGTTTAGCTGATGTTATATCTTCCCTATTTGACATATACAGTGGTTAGCACTTGATAACGTCAGTAATACCATCCGAGTGCGAGGTACAGTAAAGACATTATTCAGAAAAAGACAACAGCACAATGAATAAACCTATCAATCAGCACAAATGAGTCACAGACATGCGCAGAGCAAGTTCTGTCAGGGAACTCAGTGCAGTTGTTGGTGGCCTACCAGTTGACCACCTCAGCTCCACGTACACATCCACTCACTCATTTTATTCGCAGACCGCTCTATTTAAGCTGGAAGTATAAACTTCTCATCCTGCTTGATTTTGCTGCACACACTGTTTCTGCTGCTGCTGCTGTGGTGCGCATTTCATTGCTCTGCTAAATTGCTGCTCAACCTACACCACCCCATGCTACCACCTGTTGTTTTGAATCTGCTGTTTATGTACGGGGGAGGCCCCATGTTTGGGAAATTGACGGAGTATTCAATTCATCGCCAAACCATATTAAATATATTGCTGATTTTAGATTATATCCTTCACGAGTTTTTTTCTTCCAATTTTGTAGTTGTCCTGACAGAAATAGAAATTGTCTTCTTTGTGCAGACAAAAAAGCAAAACAAAATCTCACCATTCCTTCTGTGGAAAGCGTCATGGTTTTGGTCTGTTGTGGTGGTTGTGGTGTTGTGCAGGACCTTCTTGTCTCCAAAGGTCCAGGCATGGTGGCAAATGAACTCTATAAGATAAGAGGGGAATATGTGTGGTGTTGGTGATGGCTGATTTAGGCTGTAACACCTGGTCTCAGTACAAACAAGCAGATGAAATTGAGTAAAGTTTGAAGTGTTTGATAGTCACCGCTCCTACACTGCTAAGGGATGTGGTTGATGTCAGAGCCGGCACAGAGCTGGGCTGATGTCCTTCCCAATTTGCAGCCTTTTTGGAAACTGAAATCTACAGCAATATGTAAACAGACACAGTAATTAAGAGAATCAACTATATAATCAACATGTGTTCATGCTTAACCACTTCAACAATTCCATACGGGCTACAGTACTAAAGACAATCTTGTTTTTGGTTTAGATTACATCAATATATTGAAAATAGACAATCTACAAGTTCACAACACAGTGTGTCGATATGCGTTTTGAGCTTGCAGATAGGCAATCTCTGTTAATAGATTCGATATGACACATTGCTGGCCTGGCTGGAATAGTACCTTGAAAATCTTCCTATAAAGTCAATCCTTATTGTTACTGCTGATCACAAGTTGCAGAATGGTCACCAAAGGGTCAAGTTATTGCATTTAAGGATAGGTCTTAAGAGTGGGTTTAACGATGCTTGGCTCTGATAGAAGGCACAGCAGGTATAAGCCACAGCCGTTTGTTTTTTAAAACACAATGAGAAAGTGAACACAGGCAGGGCCATGAAGCTGATAAGAATAAACACAGCTGGCTGCAGTCATAAAAGGGTTCACAACCTTTTGAATAGAGCTACATCTGTGTACAGGGTTGACAAAGACAAGCTAAATAGACTACCATTAAGGTATTACCTTAATGAATAAAATACTGTACATGTGTTCCTTGAGGCCCTAAGCTAAGCTAATGTTATATCTTACCAATTTGACATATACAGTGGTTAGCACTTGATAACGGCAGTAATACCATCCGAGTGCCTCTGTGGTACCACACTGCTAAATTACACCACCCCATGCTACCAACTGTCGTTTTGGATCTGCTGTTTATGTACGGGGGAGTCCCCATGTTTGTGAAATTGACTGAGTATTCAATTCATCGCCAAAACATATTAAATATATTGCTCATTTTAGATTCAATATCTACATCTTATCCTTCACAAGTTTTTTTTTTTAATTTTGTAGTTGTCCTGACAGAAATAGAAATTGTCTTCTTTGTGTAGACAAAAAAGCAAAAAGAAATCTCACCATTCCTTCTGTGGAAAGCGTCATGGTTTTGGTCTGTTGTGGTGGTTGTGGTGTTGTGCAGGACCTTCTTGTCTCCAAAGGTCCAGGCATGGTGGCAAATGAACTCTATAAGATAAGAGGGGAATATGTGTGGTGTTGGTGATGGCTGATTTAGCCTGTAACACCTGGTCTCAGTACAAACAAGCAGATGAAATTGAGTAAAGTTTGAAGTGTTTGATAGTCACCGCTCCTACACTGCTAAGAGATGTGGTTGATGTCAGAGCGGTCACAGAGCTGGGCTGATGTCCTTCCCAATTTGCAGCCATGGTGGAAACTGAAATCTACAGCAATATGTAAACAGACACAGTAATCAACATGTGTTCATGCTTAACCACTTCAACAATTCCATAAGGGCTACAGTACTAAAGACAATCTTGTTTTTGGTTTAGATTACATCAATATACTGAAAATAGACAATCTACAAGTTCACAACACAGTGTGTCGATATGCGTTTTGAGCTTGCAGATAGGCAATCTCTGTTAATAGATTAGATATGACACATTGCTGGCCTGGCTGGAATAGTACCTTAAAATCTTCCTATAAAGTCAATCCTTATTGTTACTGCTGATCACAATTTGTAGAATGGTCACCAAAGGGTCAAGTGATTGCATTTAAGGATAGGTCTTAAGAGTGGGTTTAACGATGCTTGGCTCTGATAGAAGGCACAGCAGGTATAAGCCACAGCCGTTTGTTTTTTTAAACACAATGAGAAAGTGAACCCAGGAAGGGCCATGAAGCTGATAAGAATAAACACAGCTGGCTGCAGTCATTAAAGGGTTCACAACCTTTTGAATAGAGCTACATCTGTGTACAGGGATGACACAAACAAGATAGACTACCATTAAGGTATTAACTTAATGAATAAAATACTGTACGTGTGTTCCTTGAGGCCCCAAGCTAAGCTAATGTTATATCTTACCTATTTGACATATACAGTGGCTAGCACTTGATAACGGCAGTAATACCATCTGAGTGCCTCTGTGGTACCACAGAGGTACAGTAAAGACATTATTCAGAAAAAGACAAGAGCACAATGAATAAACCTATCAATCAGCACAAATGAGCGACGCGCCTATCACAGACATGCACAGAGCACGTTCTGTCAGGGAACTCAGTGCTGTTGTTGGTGGCCTACCAGTTGACCGCCTCAGCTCCACGTACACATCCACTCACAGTCATTTCATTCTCAAACCGCTCTATTTAAGCTGGAAGTCTGTACTTCTCATCCTGCTTGATTTTGCTGCACACACTGTTTCAGCTGCTGCTGTGCTGCGCATTTCATTGCTCTGCTAAATTTCTGCTCAACCTACATCACCCCATGCTACCACCTGTCGTTTTGGATCGGCTGTTTATGTACGGGGGAGTCCCCATGTTTGGGAAATTGACTGAGTATTCAATTCATCGCCAAAACATATTAAATATATTGCTCATTTTAGATTCAATAAATATATCTTATCCTTCACAAGTATTTTTTTTCAATTTTGTAGTTGTCCTGACAGAAATAGAAATTGTCTTCTTTGTGCAGACAAAAAAGGAAAAAGAAATCTCACCATTCCTTCTGTGGAAAGCGTCATGGTTTTGGTCTGTTGTGGTGGTTGTGGTGTTGTGCAGGACCTTCTAGTCTCCAAAGGTCCAGGAATTGTGGCAAATGAACTCTATAAGATAAGAGGGGAATATGTGTGGTGTTGGTGATGGCTGATTTAGGCTGTCACACCTGGTCTCAGTACAAACAAGCAGATTAAATTGAGTGAAGTTTGAAGTGTTTGATAGTCACCGCTCCTACACTGCTAAGAGATGTGGTTGATGTCAGAGCCGGCACAGAGCTGGGCTGATGTCCTTCCCAATTTGCAGCCATGGTGGAAACTGAAATCTACAGCAATATGTAAACAGACACAGTAATCAACATGTGTTCATGCTTAACCACTTCAACAATTCCATAAGGGCTACAGTACTAAAGACAATCTTGTTTTTGGTTTAGATTACATCAATATACTGAAAATAGACAATCTACAAGTTCACAACACAGTGTGTCGATATGCGTTTTGAGCTTGCAGATAGGCAATCTCTGTTAATAGATTAGATATGACACATTGCTGGCCTGGCTGGAATAGTACCTTGAAAATCTTCCTATAAAGTCAATCCTTATTGTTACTGCTGATCACAAGTTGCAGAATGGTCACCAAAGGGTCAAGTTATTGCATTTAAGGATAGGTCTTAAGAGTGGGTTTAAGATGCTTGGCTCTGATAGAAGGCACAGCAGGTATAAGCCACAGCCGTTTGTTTTTTTAAACACAATGAGAAAGTGAACACAGGCAGGGCCATGAAGCTGATAAGAATAAACACAGCTGGCTGCAGTCATAAAAGGGTTCACAACCTTTTGAATACAGCTACATCTGTGTACAGGGATGACACAGAGAAGATAGATAGACTACCATTAAAGTATTAACTTAATAGATAATATACTGTACATGTGTTCCTTGAGGATCTGTGGACAAAATGATATCATAATGGATTTCGTTGAATTTAAATGTATTTTAAATGTGATTCAGTGTACACATTATCTTTTCCTCACCGCTCCAACTCTAGGCAAAGTTGAACCCGAAGGAGGGGAGACTTCCGGACTGCTAAACTGGCGTGCCTCCCAGTTTGATGTCCTTGATGCTACTGAAGTTGTCTATAGCAACATGGCAATATATAAATGAATGAAGTATTAATTTCCTCAACACCATCACTCTGCGCTGAAAATAGCCGATGTACAGGCTCACAACAATACACTGCGACACGTTGTGAGCTTGTACATCTGTTATTTTCAGCGAAGGTTTAGGCTACATTCAAGTGGTTAAAAAAGTCAAAGAAGGATTTAAAGAAAGACTTCAAATAGGAAGCTTTGGGAAGGTGGATTGAAGATATCATGTTAGATAAAGGGGAGTGCAGGGGAGGGGAGTGCAGGGGAGGGGAGGGGAGGGGAGGGAGGGGGGGGGGGAGTGCAGGGGAGGGGAGGGGGGGGGGGGGTAGCAGGGACAGTGTGAGAAAAGCCTAAAAACAGGTGAAATGTTAGTTAATAATAAAACATCAAACTTGGTCGTTCCAATGTGAGGCACACCATGCGAAGAGAATCTGTTCACCAACGGGGGAATTCATGTGTTGGCTGGCAGGCTTCATACTGGTTTAACACTTCATAGGCTTTAATAAAGAAATAAAAATGATTAACATAAATCAAGCAAAAAACATTTCATACGTGGCATATTCTCAATTTGGCCATCTAGAAAGTAAATAAATGAGTATATTCAAGTGCTGTGCTAAAGTATAACTTTGAGGACATTGTACATGTCATTGATTATTTAAGTTTACTCCACTTAAATCATTTATTTGCAATTGTAATTATGAAAGTAAAACAAATCTTAATACATGACTTTTACTTGAAAGTATTTCTATTCTGTGGTATTGCTACTTCTACTTCTGAATACATCATCACTAATGTGATTTCTAAAAGCGTTGTGCTGACAACACTGGGGTTTTAGTGTTGTTGTTTTTCTTTAAAGTATGTAGACTGAACATCAGTGGTGGAAAGTTACTAAGTACATGTACTCCAGTACTGTACTTAAGTATAATTTTGAGGTATTTATACTTTACTTGAGTATTTACATTTTCCAATACTTTTACTCCACTACATCTCAGAGGCAAATGATGTATTTTTACTCCATTAACATTATTTGACCACTTTAGCTACTAGTTACTTTGGCTTATGTAGGGTTTTACTTGTAAAAGAGTATTTCTATATTGCAGTATTGACACTTTTACTTAAGTAAAACATTTTAGTACTTCTTCCACCACTGCTTAACAGTCCAACAAAAAAGATATCCAAAAATAAAAATGATATATTATCATTATGCTATTAAATGGAATGAAGCTATAATAAAAAGCTAATATAATATCATGACTTAAAATGTTGATGTTTATCATTCTAAACCCAAAATGTTGCTGTTGTAGTACATTATAATACAGTAGAGCAAAACAATTGAAGAAATCACAGCTTGAGGCTTTAAACGTTGATACTTATATGACATTTCTGAGACCATTCATGTTTATGGAAGATGCTTCTATTGCTAGTTTGACCACTTTAATCTTAACATAAATAAATGACATAAAATAGCCGATCTACAAGCTCACGCACCATGTGTTGTGTGGGCTTGTAGAGCTTCTATTTTCGGTGCACGACATGCTTTCATAGAATATATGCTAGTAAACCATGTTATTAACATACTCACCATCGCCACATTGGTACATGTTGGTACGTGGAAAAGACTTCGTCTAGCAGGGCTTGACGTTTCCTCTGCAGTAAAAAGTTTTTTTCTTTCACGGGACTTGTGAGGACTTGGTGCGGTCTTCGCGCACCGTTTGACTCTTGCTGGTTGATTAAGGAGAGCCAAATGCTTAATCTCGTCGGCAGCTTTTGTAATTTCTTCTGTACATCGGCGATACTTATTTAATTTATGGCGGCAGGTCCCACATACAGCCTTTAACGCATCGTCACTTGTCACTGATGCTCCCGTGAGCTCCTCAAAAACTAGTGCATAGTCCTGCTTGTTATTCTTCATGAATAAATTGTGCTTGTTTCTAGGATTACTAAACCTCTCTCCGCAGAGTCTGCACAAGCCCGTGATGGATTTTGATGGAGTGGTGGGTTCAGCCATGTCTTCAAATAGTGGTTAGTAGTTAGCCTCGCCAGTTAGCCTTCATAATAACAACAGTAGTAAAAGTTGTGTCCCATCGGTACTGTTTTGAAGGGAGCACACGGAACAGAATACTGACGTCACCAAGTTTGGAGCGACGCCCCTCTGCACACTGATTGGTTAGGACATAACAAGGTTCACTCCCGCTCCGAGACCACAGTTCATGGGATCCTCCCCCAGGCTTTTCTTTTTTGTAACAAAAAAAAATGCATGGGTTTCCGAGGCTACTCTGGAAGAGGTTGCACATGAACTCTGCAGCCGCACTGAGGCGCTCCAACACAAACAATACCAATACAAAGACGAGGAAGAAGAAGAGGAAAGTGGAAGTTACGTGTGGTTGCAGGTGTAGACTTGGCCAAAAAACTATTAAAACATTTTTGGCACAAAAAAAAAAAACATTTTTTTTTTTTTTTTTTTTTTTTTTAATGCTTTGCAAAATCATCTCGCGGGCCGGATTAAACTAGTTAGCGGGCCTGATCCGGCCCGCGGGCCGTATGTTTGACATCCCTGATCCAGTGGAACACGTGGTTATTTTTTCCATTTCTCGAATAGAAACAGGGTCCCTGGACCACACTTTGAGACCAACTAGTGTAGCAGAGATATCAGCACCCTGACTCTGGTGGACCAGAATGGAACAGAGCCTTCATTAGTATCATTGGTAACACCTATTAAGAAAATAAGGAAGAGGACCAATCATGAAGTTAGGCTTTCCACTTAGGAAAAGATTCAGGTTGGAACTAAGGTTAAGATTACACATAGGGGTAAAATGGTGGGGTTACGGTGCCTGATGTATACTTAGTTACACGTGAGTTGAAAAACGTTGAAAATAGCCATTTTCAGTGCGTTGCAGCACGACGAGTTGACAGCTTGAACATTGTCCATTTTAGGTTTTAGGTTTTGGGTTAGGTGTGTGCGTGTGTGAAACACGTGTGACCCGTCCTCTCACTTGTAGTACGGCTGCGTGACGGCGGCCTCGCAGAAGTAGTCGTTGCTGTAGGCGGTGAGCAGGCGGCGGTCCCACTCGTCCGTCACGTGACCTCCGTAGTTGACCCCGGCGATCAGGGACCTGAGCGTGTCCCAGGGGACCTCCTCGTTCTCGTCCAGGCACAGCCTCAGCAGACTCTCGCTCGCCTATAGGGGAGAGAGAGGTCGAGAACTCGGGATTTGAACGCGTGGCGTTGTCGTCAAGCGTAGCACGCCCGTACTGCAGTGGTGAAAAGGTACTCACATTTTTTACTTACGTAGAAGTATCAATACTGCAATGTAGAAATACTCTGTTACAAGTAAAAGTCCTGAATTCAAAATGTACTTAAAGTAGAAAGTACTCATTGTGTAGAATGTCCCATTTCACACGTTTTCAAATGTATAACACTTAAAAAAATCTTTAGAAAATAGCAGATCTACAAGTTCACAATGCGTCGCATCGCGACACATTGTGAGCTTGTAGATCGGCTATTTTCAAATGGCCGAAATGCATATAGGGCTGAAGTGGCTAATGTATGTTTTGTAATAATAATCAAAATCTACGAAGTAACTATTAACTAAAGATTTCAGATAATTGTAGTGGAGTAAAAGTACAAAATTCCCCTCTGAGATGTAGTGGAGTACAAGTAAAAGTATCGGAAATTGGAAACACTCAAGTAAAGTACAAATACCTCAAAATTGTACTTAAGTACAGTACTTGAGTAAATGTACTTAGTTACTTTCCACCACTGCGCGTAGCGTGCCTGTATATTGTCATAATAATAGGCAAACGTTTGGCGAAAAAAATTGCAGATCTACGAGCTGCTATCTACTGTACGTCACAACGCGTTGTGAGCTCATAGATCTGCTATTTTTGAGAGAAAGAGATTTGGTGTAGAGGGAAAAGGGGAGTGGGCCACGGATAGATCCCTGGGAGACTCCACTCAATGAATAGGGTTTAAGTGGTTAAGCGATGTTTGAGGAAATTACGTTTGCAGCATGAGCGAAGGTTTTCCTATACCGCATAGCGGTACATTTCCCTTCTCCCGGGGACCCTATGTTTTAAAAACATTCATTTTCCCACCAACCCTGAGCTTATTTCACAGGCTATCGCGCAGGCTAATCTAACTATGTTCACCTTTCAGGGCAAGCCGCATCTACCGGCCGACCGTTTTCTATTCACCCGACGGCATACTAAATGGTTCGGGCAGGCAGGCCACGGCCACATAAAATAACTTAGTCACAAAGACAAGACATGAACTGCTGTATAATGCAGAGTCCCACTTTAACCACTTGAACTATAGCAGAGGTACTCAAATACAAGTCTTGAAGGTCCACACTTTCTTTTTTTGTTGAATAAGACAAAGGTCTGTTTATTGAAGTCGGCCAAACAAGCCAAGCTCATACAAATCGGATCCCCTCCCAACCAACCAACTTAACAATACTGGGGTGCAGAGTATGAAAATAACATTTTTCACTTTGACAAAACCCTCTGTTAATAATCAGGAGAGGTATTGTGTTGTGGCATACTGAAGAACTCTTTTCTTTTTAAACCCAGACCAAAAGGACCCTGAGAAAGGAGGACAAATTGTAGTGCTGTTCTCCTGCTAAAGTTCAAAATCAAAACATCTTTATCAATTTATGAACTATTGCACTACTATTGTGTCAAACACTGACTGCTTAATAAGAGAAATAGCACTTTTTGGTCTGTTAACAACACTTTAACTTTGATAGATCTCAGTAAGCAGTAGTTTTCTTTTTTCTTATTTTGACCAAAGAATTGATAAAACCTCAATAAAACAAAACATTTTATTTGTGAGTTAATCAGTTGCTAATTAGTTAGTTAGTTGTTTGTGCCACACACACACACACACACACACACACACACACACACACACACACACACACAAACACACACACACACACACACACACACACACACGTCAGTCAGTCCACATTCAGAGCGCTGCATGTAGAGAATACAACGGAGAATGCGGTAAAGGCCTTTGCAGACAGGGTACGATTTAAACAGCAGTTTTAACCGCATGCGAAAGACGCCCGAAACGAACTGGGTTCGATTGAAAAAAGAAAAAAAACGCACCGCTCCAGCCACTTGCCGCACATTTGGAGCCGGTGTGCATGAGGTCATAGAGAACCATGTGTTATTTAAAAAAATTATATTGTCGTTTTTTTCCGTGCGAAAAATCGCACCCTGTCTGCAAAGGCCTTAACTCGCAGATTAATAGCCTATTTTTTGAAAACTATAATTTGCCCAGTGTCCATAGCAAGGTGTGCCGCGGTCCGGTCATGGGCCGCGGTCCGCCTATTGAGGACCTATGCCCTATAGCATCGCCTTGCTGTGCGTCATGTCATAACAGGCAAACGTTTGGGGCGAAAATAGCAGATCTACCAGCATCTACAAGGTCTAGATCATGGGTCTTCAACAGGGGGTCCGGGACCCCTAGGGGGTCCTCAGAGTTACTACAGGGGGTCCTCCAAATCTTTGTGTGATAGGATTCTGAGGGGAGTGAGGGGAACATTAGCCAAAAATGGCAGATCTACAAGCACACACAATGCCTCGTGCTGCGAGGTGTTGTGTGCTTGTAGATCTGCTATTTTGGCAAAGAGGTTTTGTGTAGAGGGAAAAAATATCAAATTTTTAATCTGCAACACAATTCTATACAATATGGGTGGGGGTCCGTGCTTCATCTCTCTCTCTGCTAAGGGGTCCTTGGGCTGAAAGACCCCTGGTCTAGATCCACTAGCGAGCTACAAGCATCACAACGTGTCGTGTTGTGATGCACTGTGAGCTTGTAGATTGGATATTTTCAGAGGCGGTTGTGGGGGGGCTTTTTTAATCCCACGGGGGCTATTCAGCCTCAGCTTCACCCAGGTGATGGCTGCTCAGATGGTTATGATGGTTCCGGAACAGCCTTAGTTTTTATTTAGTCTTAGTTTTTCCAGGTCTTACGAGTAAAGCCTTGATTTGTAGAAGCTGAAAAAGGGTAGGATGTAAATAAGGCATGACAGCACATATGATGTTGGGAAAACTAAAATGAAGATGATTTTACGTGCAATTCTATTAGATTTCAGTTAAACATTTTTGGTTAGGTTTCAGCAGTGGTGGCGGAAAGTAACTAAGTACCTAGTTTTTACTTCTACTCCACTACATCTCAGAGGCAAAATATTGTACATTTTGATGCCGATACTTTGGTACTTTTACTCAAGTAAAATAACAGGACTTTTACTTGTACATCGTGGTATTGCTACTTTTACTTAAGTAATACATTGCAGTACTTCTTCCACCACTGGGTTTCAGTGAACAATACCCCCCACCCCCCCCCACCCCTCCCTTTAAGTACTGTAGCTGAACAAGGCTGATTAGAAAGGTAAACAAGCGGTTAAAAGACACGACAAGTAACGCTGACTGAACGGTGACAGCGTGATTGGAGTCATTTAACCCATTAAGACCCGGGAACGTCATTTTTAGATTTCTTTGGCTATTCAAAAAATAGCAGATATACAAGCTCGTCTGCTATTTTTTGTCGTGAAAATATTGTGCAAATCTTTGAATATATACATTTTAAAGCGAACATTTATAACTCGAATCTTTGCTTCTGGGGGGTCCCTGGGACAACATATTTTACAAATGTTTTCACGATTATTCAAAAATAGCAGATCTACAAGTTCATAGCGCGGCACTCGGTGCCGCGCTATGAGCTTGTATATCTGCTGTTTTTGAATAGCCCAAATAGCCCAAAAAACAGATGCCTTCCCGGTCTTAACGGGTTAAATACAGTCTGCTCCGACATTAAGTCTTTATGTCAAGTTGTCTGCCTCCATTAGCCTAATCTGCTTTCAATCTGACAGGCCGTGAAATGGCCTTTCTACTCCAGTTTAGTCTCCGTTTTGTGACATGGAATAGATTATTGACCACCGCCAGCGCCAGGCCCTGATAATTCATTTAACTGTCATCAATGGCATGGCATCATCATCCTCATCACCACCATCATCATCATCATCATCATCACATTCGTTCTCAACTATTTAAAATATAGTAAAGCTTTGTAGATCTTTCACTATTATCGCCATTTTTTGTACTTTACTTTTTACTACTTTTTAAAGCATGTACTTTTGAAAACTTAGAGGAGTAGGTTCACCCCAAAAATTACTTATTTTCTATTCATGGAGATTTTTTTGTTTTTGACTCATTCCTAAGCCAATCATTTGATGCCCGGCGGAGTCATAATTATTGGCTCAGGAAAGCGACTCAGGAAATAAATCTCAGTGAATTCAAGGCTAAATGTTTTTTTTTTTGGGTGAACTACTCTTTTAAGTCTTTGTACCTTTAACTCAGGTACAAATTTCACAACTTTCACTTAATATTTGACCAGGAGTATCTATACTGTGACTCAGGTTGAATACTTCAGTAGGACTCAGTGGTGTGGTGACTTTTAGATGGAGGAATGATTTGTAGGAGTTGTGTAGGAACTATGACCTCTGACCTCAAAGTCTGCGTCGTTGAAGGCGTAGGCGTGGTTCCATCCCAGCTGGAGGAACGTCCTCCTCTCCAGCAGCACGCTGTGGAAGAAGCACAGCGAGAACAGCAGCTTCCTGTAGGGGGCGGGGCGAGAGCAGCGTCTGAACTCGGGCGTGGTCACCAGCTCGTACACACGACTCACGTTGGCCTTCACTCCCTGAGAAGAGGACAGGTGAAGTACAGCATTGGTTCTCAAAGTGGTGTCCGGGGACCCCCAGGGGTCCTTGGGGGGGGGGGGGGGGGGGGTACCAGGGGGTCCCCAGCTAAATTAGTTAATATGGCGTCACAATCATTTGAACCACTTTAAGCATATTTTATTCTATGGCTATTAAAAAATAGCAGATATACAAGCTCATAGCGCGGTTGTATGAGCTTGGATACCTTCGCTAACACATGTGCATGACCATTTCATACCCAGATGCACACATAACCAGGCGATCACGTGATCCCAAGAGTTACTGCTCCATTCACTTCCTGGTTAACGTATTTGGGAAATCGCCTGTATCTCGCCTCCTGTGTTTTACTATGTATTTTTGATGTGACATGCTATTTTCAACGGCCTTTAACACATTGCGTGCCAATCGCGTAGTTCTACACGAACCTAAATAATTGCGCAGCGTGCCAGTCGCGTAGTTCTACGCGAAGTGTTTTTTTTCCTCTTTTTTTTCTCGCAGTGACACATTTCATTGTAGGCCTCCCTCGCAGTGACACATTTCATTGTAGCACATCCGGATATGGAATTATCCGTATCCGGAGATTTTCGTTCCCACCCGCCGCCGCTCTAAATCTTCCCCTAATCCGCCATTATCTCGGATTTATTTTTCTCCTCGCTGAACGCTGTTTAACATAAACCGCGACAACTGCAAAATGTAATGTCGCCGATCGAAACGGTCTTCTCTGGGCCACTCACACAGCTACCCTGTGTGTCTACAAACAGTTTAACGCGCGATCTTAAGGTATTTAGCGAGGTCTGTGGCGAGGTGAAAAAAACTAAAAAACAACAATAAATCGCTGGCACTGGTGAGTACATTATGATATTAAACTCTGGCGTGGAATGTGTTAACAAGCGAACAGGGAGGGGTTTTTGTGAATGAAATTATATTTTTTTTCGCAGAAGCACAGTGAAACCCCCCGTGATTGGCAACAATCAGGGGATCGATCATACTGGAGATAAATATTCTGTGACTACTTGAAAAGGTAAGAAAATCGAAAAATCGCTGGCAGTGGATGATTTATTTATCATTCTGGCAGTGAATGAGTATCAAGGACCACCAAAATTATGCGGATTTGTCCGCAGACCCCTATCTGAAAATGAGTTGTGCCAGGGACCCCCATACAAGATTTGTGTCGTTAAAATGATTCCAGAATAGGGTTAAAGTAGTTAAACTGCTTTATTACACGGCTTTGTTGAATGCTTATGATTGGTCAATCACGTAATTCAGCTGTGTGTTATTTTTGAATAATGACCGCTGTCTAATCAAAGGCTCAGAGCACCTGGCTCATATCAATCTGCGCTGCTTGATTTCATGCAAACAAACACACAGTGTCATTCACAGCTAAACATTGTTCAAGAATGTTTTTGAAAACATTTGAAGCGAGCAAAAGACAATGCAGTGACCAAATAACGATTCTATTTTATCAACACTTCCCGCTGTTTTCCGAGGCGACCGCATTGCACTGGATGCACCTGGCATAAATTAATGGCATACTTTCTCTCTTCTTTATTAAGAAGGAGTGTAATAAGCGGGTGATAAAGACTCCTCCGCTATCGCGTCGGAATCTAATCATCTTGTCAGGGTTTATTTCTCAATAATGACCTGCTCCCCATTGATTATCCATTGCATCATTTTGCTGGGGGAGCTCTCCTGCATGGAACCAGCCCACTTCCAGAACCACAGGGTTTTACAGCTTGCAGTATGAAGGAACTGCGTGTGTGTGTGTGTGTGTGTGTGTGTGTGTGTGTGTGTGTGTGTGTGTGTGTGTGTGTGTGTGTGTGTGTGTGTGTGTGTGTGTGTGAGAATACTTTATACTTTCACACTACTCCGTCTCAGAGGTAAATATTGTACTTTTTAAGCCTCATTGGATATACTACAGCCGGCTGACTACAGACAACAAGATGACGTCATTCAGCGGTTCGGGTGGGCGGGATCAGAACTTTTGTCAGGAGTTCGGTGCCTGCGAGATGTTGTAACTACCCGAACTAGTTTGGTTACGGCGCGCGAGCGGTGAGCGCGAGTCACAGGAGTATTCGGTGGCAGTATGAAATTACATTTGTCTGTCCACCGTTTTTTGGCTCGGGGAGCCCTGCCGAACCGAACTGACGTTGGTTGGTCTAGTGTACTATGCAGCTACCTTTTCTCCACAACAATTATTTTAAAACTTCAGCTACACTTTGATTTAGAAAAGTATTATTACAGAACATACATTCATCCAATTAAACCCTATTTTATACTTAATAAAATATTTAATTTTTGGTGTCTCCCCGGGACCTAAACTCGCAAAGAAATATAACATGAATTAATAACGTACGCCCTATTTCGAATAGAAATGAAAAAATCACATCTACAAGCTCTCACACCTTAAAAATGGTTCCATGACCCCAAAAATGGGTCCCGACGGCCGACACCACTGTTTGGGGGGAAAAAACACTGGTCTAATGAACATTTCAAGTGTGTATACAGTACAGTACCTGAGGGGGCTCTGTGGTGATCTTGATGCTGGCCTGCAGGATGGAGATGGGGAAGTCTGGGTGTGGAGAGGAGCTGAGCCACAGCCTGAAGTCTGGATGGACCTCCTGCATATGGAGCTGTTCCAGCAGCTGGTCCAACTCTGGCATCCAGGACAGGGACAGGTGGCAGTTAGCCAGGAACACCCAGTGACCTGGAGAAGAGGAGAGGAGAGGAGAGGAGAGGAGAGGAGAGGAGAGGAGAGGGGAGGGGAGGGGAGGGGAGGGGAGGGGAGGGGAGGGGAGAGGAGAGGAGAGGAGAGGAGAGGAGAGGAGAGGAGAGGAGAGGAGAGGAGAGGAGGGGAGGGGAGGGGAGGGGAGAGGAGGGGAGGGGAGGGGAGGGGAGGGGAGGGGAGGGGAGAGGAGAGGAGAGGAGAGGAGGGGAGAGGAGAGGAGAGGAGAGGAGAGGAGAGGAGAGGAGAGGAGAGGAGAGGAGAGGAGGGAAGGGAAGGGGAGGGAGAGGAGAGGAGAGGAGAGGTCAACTCTTGCGGTACGTTTGTCCACTCTCCTGGGACACGTTGGCAGGTAGAGTCGTTGTAGGAAATTGGAGGTCTTTTCCGTTCTAAAATAAAATGGAATAAAATTGATTGGCTGCATAAAACGTTTAAGTGGCTGGGTGACTTTTGGAACGCACTGGCTGGGTTTGATTGATTGATTGATTGAATATTTTATTAGACAAAAATGCAAAACAGCTCGAGTACAGACAGTCAAACACTTGAAAAGGTCATCAAGCCGTTTGGATGTAATCTGTTGAACGCTTAAGACTGACAGTGTTGTATGACAAAAAATATCCGATCTACAAGCTCACAACGTGCTGTGAACTTGTAAATCGGCTATTTTAGCTGCGCAAGACCTTTTTTTTGGGACTCTGCTCAACCATATGGGGTTTCAAGCATAGATATAGAAACCTCATTGGCCTCTGCAGTTCGTTGGAGCGACTGGTATCGCGGTCGCCATTTTAGAGTAGGCAAGCTACCATTCAAAGTGACTACTGGCCAATCACAACATGTAGACTACTGGCCAATCACAACGTGTCTAACTGACTTTTGCTGCGCGGCTGCCTCTTTCAAAAAGACCCGCCCCCACCTGCCTCTGATTGGCCTACCGAACGCCCCCCCCCTTCTGTGACACACGCGGAAGCTTGCCTACTCAAAAATGGCGCCCAAAATACCAATGCATCAGAGCCGAAGGAGGCGTCTACCTTTATATGTCTATGGTTTTAAGTGGTTAAGTCCAAAACGTGAGTATACTTCCTTCCACCTGTGGTGCTGAATGAAGGTCAGCTCCATACCCCCCCCCCCCCCCCTCTCCCTGACTAATCCATTGCATCCGAAAAGGCTACGCCGCACCGATCTATACGAGCGCTGATTCCATTAGGACACGGCTTTTGTTTATTATTGGATTGGCACGTCCTGCAGCAGTTCCATCACAATTTGGGCCAACGACGGCCTCCGTTCAGAGTAATCAGTCGTCAATCGATCCAGGGGGAGGCGGAGGGGGGGGGGGGGGGGTAGCTTTTACCACTGTAGAATTATCACTGTATATAGCGAGTCCATCAAGCTGGCTGGGTCTATTCCAACGTTTTGGGTGATGAACGAGTGCGTGAGTGAGGATATATGGTGTGTATAATACAGTGGTGTAAAGTAACTAAGTACAAGTACTGTACTTAAGAACACAACAAAGATTTTTTTTACTTTACTGGAGTATTTCCCACTTTCTGTACTTATACTTCTAATCCACTACATCTCAGAGGCAAATATTCTACTTTTACTCCACTGCAATTATTTGAAAACTTAGTTACTAGTTACTTTTCAGAGATAAATTATGATATTATGAAACATACATTAACCACTTTAGCCCTATTTTATACCTAGGCTATTTGAAAATAGCCGATCTACAAGCTCACAACGCGTCGCATCGCACCGCGCTGTGAGCTTGTAGATCTGCTATTTTCAAACATTTTAGTACTTTTACTTTTGCTAAGTAGTACATTTTGATGCCAATACTCGTGTACTTTTACTCAAGTAAATTTTTAATTCTAGACTTTTACTTGTAACAGAGTATTTCTATATTGCAGTATTGGTACTTTTACTTAAGTAAATAATTTGAGTACTTTTTCCACCACTGGTATAATAACATAATAAAGGGGCCTTTTCTCTCGGCAGAATCGTGGCCCATTTGGACGTCAGGGGTTCTCAAAGGTTTCCATGCCAAGGCCCCCCCCAAACAGTCATAGCCTCTGGCTACGGCTCCCTTATTGCAAAATGGTTATCATTTTTTTTTTGATGATAGCAATAGCAGATCTACAAGCTCACAAGCTTGAAGATATTCAGCTATTTTTTACTATCATTAATTATTTTTTAAAATGTTTGGGATATATACATATATATATATATATACATATATATATATATATATATATATATATAGATCGACAAGCTCAAAATGCACCGCGAAGCTTTTGTGTGACGCTGTAGTATGATCAAGTAGGGCGTTTGCCCGACAACAGCGATATATACAGTATATATATACACACAAACACACACACACACACACACACACACACACACACACACACACACACACACACACACACACACACACACACACACACACACACACACACACACACACACACACACACACACACACACACACACACACACACACACAGTATAGTGAGAAGGCGGGTTAACAGTTACGGTACACTGGCTCTAGTTCAAATACAACTCTATGGTTTTAACAAGTCCTTAGGCTGGGGAAAGCCTGCTTTCTGTCTATTTCTAGCATGTTGGAGCTACACGGTAGCACTGCTGTTGTCTGGAGCGCCGGTGTCGAGCACTCCTTCCTCTGAGATGGATGCGAGGTCCTGGCTGTCCTTGTAATACAAGGCTGGTATCGCATCGATAAGGTCGCAGCAGCGTGACTCTGGAAGCTGCTCTGCCAAAAAAAGACACTGTTGTGTCTAATCGCTTCAGCCGGAAGGAGTCCAATGATAAAGAAGAAGTAAAAAAAAGGGAGAGACGGGCGCTGAAGAAAGAGAGACCAGCGGGTCAGACGAGGGATGAGAGAGCACCAGGCTACAGAGAGATACAACACCCAGGGTGGCTGGTACGAGTAGTCAGAATGGAGACGTTAAGTAAAAGGACGATACATTATGTTACAGAGCAGTGGTTCACAATGTTTTTATTTTCATGGATCCCCAGTTTGATATGGATTAGGCCACGGATCCCCATTTTATCGTCGCCAATGGGCCGAGGGAGTATACAGTAGATGAGACACAGTGGCTTGGCTTTTCTTTAGGATATTGCGGCCGGGCGCTCATGAATTCGATTTCAATTCGATTTCATAAACCCGGCCCGAAAACCCCCCCAAGAAAGTAACAAACAGCTTAGAGAACCACAGTAAAAAATCTATTTTGTATTACCGTTGGCGTGCTGTGATGGCTGGACAACTTTGGGACGCTTAGCAGCGGCCATAAAGAAGAAAAGTAATTGCATCAGCTTGGCCAGCTCTCTGTAGCTCTACAATACCCAGAAGTGTCATACGCTGCTGCGGACGAGACTTTCCCAACTGTTAGAGACAAGGAGTGAACAGCAGCGGAAGTGCAGGAATAAATCAAAGGGCAGACAATGACAATCGACGTCGGCCCAAACAAACAAATTGTTTGATATATGACAGTGACATTCGCCCCCGGTTTACAGAGAGGCGTGTCTGGTAAAGCCACAAACAACAGACAGCCGGGGCCTCCGTTGCAATTACGAACGACTGCAAATCATGTAGATGAGTGCCGGGATGAGAGGCTGGGATGGGAGGCAGGGGAGGACAGAGATCTATCAGAGCCGTCCAAATCAATCAAGTCGGCTGCGGGGCTGCGTGGACGAGTGGCACTCCAGACATACTGTCATTTATACACAACAAAACGAAACAAGTGGCAGCCTGGCCTTAACTAACACGCTGGGGAAGTGGGTTTTCGGTGCGTTTATTACACCCAACAAACATGCTTTTTCTTAGTTCCTATGGTCATGGAGTGTGGGTCATAACCGAAAGAACAAGATCGCAGATACAAGCGGCCAAAATGAGTCATAGGGATACGGTGAGAAGTTCAGTCACCCGGGAGAGTCTCGGAGAAGAACCGCTGCTCCTTTACGTGGAGAGGAGCCAGTTAACCCATTAAGACCTGAGGCCGATTCTACAAATGCCTTCTAAATCAATAGTTCTCAAACTTTTTTCGTGCCAAGGCCTACCAAATTGTATGTATTTGGCCGCGGACCCCAAACTGAAAATGTTTTGTGCCAGGGACCCCCAGAAGAGAATATTTGTGTTGAAAAAAAATCTAGCGCTGTCGCCTCACAGCTAGAAGGTCCTGGGTTCGATTCCCGCCGGGGACGCTGTGGGCGTGTCCTCTCCTCCGCGTCATCAGCGCCCATAGCCAGTGGTGGCTTATCCAACGGGCTTGAGGTGCTGAAGCACAGGGCACCAACCTTGGGGGGGGGGCACCAAATGGCGTGAAGAAAAACGCCCCCCCCCCCCCCCCCCCTCCCCCCGTTGACAAAACCGTCCCGGGGGGCACCAAACCGTGTCCACGCTGCACCAAACCGTGTCCGTGCTGCAAACCCCCCCCCGTTGACAAAACCGTCCCGGGGGGCACCAAATCGGTTCCAAGCACCGGGCACCATGAATGGTTAATCCGCCCCTGCCCATAGCCTAGGTGGGGTTGGCAAAAGGGTCTTTCTGTGTGGAGTTTGCATGTTCTCCCTGTGTCTCCTAGGGTAGGTACCCTCACAAAAACATGCAGTAATCCTGGTCGCTATACCGCCTCCCCCTTGATAGCCGGGGCGCCTGATGGAGGGGAAAGGAACTGGTTGGAATAACGTGTTCCTTCCACACGCTACGTCCTATCGGGGAAACTCCCCGATGTCAGGTGATAAGGCGGCTAGTTGGCTCTCATGCACTGAAGGAGGCATGAGCTCAGCTCTGGGCTCCCTAGGCTGGCAGGGGGAGTGTAGCGCCCAGGATTACTTAGACAATTGGCACTGGGTTAACAAGGGTTGTAAAATCGTGGGATAAAAAAATAATAATAATACATTATTCAACACTTTCAAGATTTTTCAAAAATAGCAGATGTACAAGCTCGCAGCTGTGAATAGCCAAGACTAAAATCTAAAGTGACAGAGATGCTTTCCCGGTTTAAACGGGTTAAGGACCTCAGGGGTTGACATTGAGGCTTGTCCGCATGTCCGGGACAGGGAAGGACAGCGTAGACTTGAATTGTCTGAAAGGACAAGTAAAGATATTCGCTGTCTCGTGTGGCTTTGTGGTGTGATCGCGTCACTTAACAGCCATGTGACCCCAAAGCCAGCTCCCTTTAGAGGTAAGCTATTGTTATTCTTATGGCCCTTTCATTGAGCTCTGACTCATTAATCACTTCTTCCTTTCACCTGAATGATGACTAAGTCCTGTGCTAAAGGGCCACTGCTAAACGACCAGACAGTGTTTTCAGCCTGTGAGGGGAATGCAATAATCAGAAAATCGGACTTGATGAAACGATTGTCCATTCTATCCACGTGTAAGACACTAGCTATATGGATCAAAGACAAGAAGAGACATGATTTTATTTAGTTTTAGTTGGTTTTGTAAACACAAAACGTGTAGTAGTTTTTTTTTTCTAGTTTTCCTTGTTTTGTTCGTTTTAGTAAAAAAATAAGAAAATTAAGTATTTTCTATCAATTACAACCCCATGAAGCATTGAATTCATGGAGATTTTTTAGTTTTTGACGAATTCCTAAGCCAATAATTTGATGACCGGCGGAAAGATGCTAATGTATCCGGTAGGAGACACAAAGGAGTCTCTTTGAGTCTCCTACCGGAAATACACCCCGGTCATTAAATTATTGGCTCAAGAATGCGTCAAAAACTAAAAAAATCTCCATGAATTCAAGGCTTCATGGGGTGTGTAATTGATAGAAAGTAAGTATTTTTTTGGGTTATTAACTATAATAACCCTGCTTCGTACCTTTCTCCGCTCCCTCTAGGACCATGGCCTTGGCGTAGGCAGCCTGGCCCTGGCCCATGGACAGGGCGTGGAAGCGCTGGCTGGCACCGCACGCCTCCGCCAGCTCTGCCAGGGCGGCCGCCGGGTCTGCCCCGGGACACAACACAAACACCAGAGGGGTCCTGCTGCTGGAGGCCTCCAACACCTGGAGGGAAGAGACAGACAGACAGACAGACAGACAGACAGACAGACAGACAGACAGACAGACAGACAGACAGACAGACAGACAGACAGACAGACAGACAGAATCAGTGGTGTAAAGTAACTAAGTACATTTACTCAAGTACTGTACTTAAGTACAATTTTGAGGTATTTTTTACTTTCCTGGAGTATTTCTAATTTTCAGTACTTTTACTTCTATAATCTACGATTATTATTACATTACCCACTTCAGCCCTATACACATTTCGGCCATTTGAAAGTAGCCGATCTACAAGCTCCCAATGCGTCGCGAGCTTGTAGATCTGCTATTTTCAAAATATTTGAATACATTTTATACATTTGAAAACTTGTGAAATGGGACATTCTGCATAATGAGTACTTTTACTTTGGGTACTTTAAGTACATTTTGATACCAATACTTTTGTACTTTTACTCAACTAAATTTAGAATTTCTGACTTTTACCTGTAACAGAGTATTTCTACATTGCAGTATTGATACTTTTACTTAAGTAAAATATGTCAGTACTTTTTCCACCACTGGAGAAAATGCCAAACATTGAAATATTGCTGCTATTTATTTGAAAAGTTGTATCTCAGGCTAACATATCCCATGTGTATATATATTTAATTTTGAAAGAAAATGCACAGTTCTTGTGGTTTGCTAAGCTTGTTTTTTCCCCTCTACTGTAAGTTGCAATGTAACAGCTCTGTTTACACATTTCTTTATTCCCTTTTAATTGCACAGTAGGCAACATTCATTAGTTTTGATTGTGTAACAACACAATCAAAACAAATTAACATAGCCCACTGTAAAAGTATTTCTTCTCGTGCCAATAAAGCTCAGTCTAATTGAATTAAATTGAACTGAGAGACAGTGACAGAGAGAGAGAGACAGCCAGACAGACAGACACAGACAGAGAGAGAGAGAGAGAGAGAGAGAGAGAGAGAGAGAGAGAGAGAGAGAGAGAGAGAGAGAGAGAGAGAGAGAGAGAGAGAGAGAGACAGAGACACAGACAGAGAGAGAGACAGAGAGAGAGACAGATAGAGAGACAGACAGAGATAACAGATGACCAGAGTGTTTAAACTCAGTGATGCATGATGTTCTGTGTAGTGTCAGGAGTGATGCAAGTGGGACCCAATGAGTGCAAGCAGTGTACGGACGGAAAGGAGCAATAAGCCACTGATCTGGTCTTATAGAGGCCATTAATGAAGTGAAGGAATCTTTCCTATTTCAAATCACATCGCTATATTTATTTGTGCTTGTTTTGTCTGTTCTGTTAACCACATAAACCAGAGTCCCTTGGGGGTCAACAAGCTTACAATGCGTCGCAACAATCTGCAATTTTTTTGCCATTTGTAATCGTTTTTTTTTTTTATTGAAAGTGACAGTGGTTCATTGTGTCTGTGGGTTTTATAAATATTTTTATATCTTATAAATATAACCAAAGAAAAGTATCAACAAAGAGCTTGTGACTAAATAATAACCACATTGGATACATTTGGAACAGATGCTCTTTTTTTCCATTTCCTGAAAAGTAACCGTTTTGGACATGATGACGATAACGTATATTTTGTCCCTTTCTTCTTATTATATATAAAACATAGCATTTCAGGGGTGAGCTGCTATAGAGAGAACACAGGGGTGAAGGGAAGGCAACAAAAAAAACTACAACAGCCCACGTTTCAGATCAAGACAATAGATCAGAAAAAGGACGACAGAGTGACACCGCTCCATTGTAGCGCTGCCTCGCTCCTGGCAGCCATTTTAGTTGTCGGAGTCAATCATGAGAGGGGACTCGTGGTGGAGTGTGTGCGTGGGCGAGTCGGCATAATGACAAATGGAGAGACAGAGAGAGAGAGAGAGTGAGAGAGAGAGACTGGAGAGAGGAGGAGGGTTTCCACTCACGGCCTGCATGTGCAACGCCGGCGGTTGCCTGTAGGCGGCGTCCAGGTTCTTGGTGATGAAGGAGGTGACGCAGGAGGAGACTCGGTCCAGACGCAGTGACCTCACCACCAGCATCTTCTGGAGGTCATCACAACGCTCCTCCCACTCCCCTGAGAGGAGAGAGAGAGAGAGAGAGAGAGAGAGAGAGAGAGAGAGAGAGTTGGTTGCGTGTGTAATTCAAATTATTATTGCTGTGAACCCAGTAAGGCTAAGAAGAGGTATCAAAACTCAAGTGCCATTTTTGAGTATAACTGGGCAAATCAAATGTGACCTGTAGTTGGCCACCGTCACACACACGCAGGCCCCTAACATGGTCTCCTCATCAGTTCAGGAGAAGGTGCTTTAATTAATGCTGCAATCCACACGTTTTTGTGTGTGGATCTAAAGTTATTTCATCCCAACCAGTATGGAACCGAAATCGGGACTCGATAAGAAGCGTAATCAATAAGCAGAATTGGAATGGGAATCATAATGGATAAATATCCTAACGCTACCCATATCCTCAGTGAGCGTGTCTCTCCTAGTGCATTGGTTTTCAAAGTGGGGTCCGGAGACCCCTGGGGTCCTTGGACAGGTTCCAGGGGGTCCTCAGGAAAATGTGTTAATACAGCATCACAATCATTTGAAAAACTTTATCCATTTATACGTTGGCTATTCAAAAATATCAGATCTACAAGCTTGTGCCGCGCTGCGAGCTTGTGCATCTGGTATTTTTGAAAAATATTTAGAAAAATCTCAAAAAGATATTGGACAATTTTGAATATATATAACACAAATCTTCTCTTCTGGGGGTCCCTGGCGCAACACCTTTTCAGAAAGGGGGTCCGCGGCCAAATACAAATAATTTTGGAGGTCCTTGACAAAGTTTGAGAACCCTTATCCTAGTGGCTGCTCACCAGGCAGGCGGGTGTTGTCGGGCTCGGCGCTGGTGTACCACTCCTTCCAGGAGTTGGGGTGCAGCTCGAAGGAGGCCATGACGCCGTGGAAGTTGGCCAGCTTGTCCAGCTCCGTCACGTTGTCCCAGGAGCTGTCCGGCAGCCAGCTGGGACACGGGTTGTCCATTTGTCCCGCCTTGTCCAGCACCTGGAGAGAGAGAGAGAGAGAGAGAGGACGGAACATCCATTAAGGCATCAATCAATCAATAATGAATCCATCCAACTGTCCCATCTGTCAGTGCGCTGCTTCGTGATAAAAAAAAAAAAAACACCATCATTGTCAATTAATCACTTAAGCCTTATTTTATACTCTTAACGCATTGGTTCTCAAAGCTTGTACATCTGCTATTTTTGAAGACCTCTCTTCTGGAGGTCCCTGGCACAAAACATTTTCAGATGGGGATCCGCGGCCAAATATAAATTTGGGGGTCCTTGACATGGAAAAGTTTAATTAAATTCGCACACTGGTTCTCAGCTCCACTTTTTTATTGCTGCTTATTCAGTGTTTCGACCTAGTAGATCTTCATCAGAAAATGAAATATTATTTAAATATATTTCTAATGTTGATATGTCGTTTGTCCAGCAGGGCTAGAGATTGGATCTCTTTTGATCTTTGTCACTGCACATTAGGCCTGTCCCCGACTAAGGATTTGTTTAGTCGAATCTGGCAGTCGACTAATGCAAAAAAATCAAAAATAAAACTTTTTTTATTTTATTTTTTAGGGCTAAAATACATTTTATTTCAAAGGGCCAAGTCTACACAGTTTGTTTTGTGTCTCCAGCAGAGTTTCTAGTGTCTCTATCTCTCTCTGGAAGAGGTTGCACATGAACTCTGCAGCCGCACTGAGGCGCTCCAACACAAACAATACCAATACAAAGACGAGGAATAAGAAGAATAAAGTGGAAGTTACGTGTGGTTGCAGGTGTAGACTTGGCCAAAAAACTACTCTACTTTGTGGCGTGATTCGTTTTGTAAAAACACACAGGACATGAACGCAGCGAATGAGTCCCTGAGAAACAGCGTACAGCCTCCAGACACGTGCCCAGTTTGTTTGTAATTCACAAAGGGAACATTCTTTTTGGGGAGACGGTGGTTCAGCGCGTTCCAAGCCTTTGAAAACAAGAAAAAAATTGTTTGATTTCGCTGATATGAGAATGAGAGAACAAAAACAAAAGAGGGTTTATTTAGATTGTCTATGCTCCATTGCAGTGGTCCGGGGACCCCAGGGGTCCTGGAGGAGCTTCCAGGGGGGTCCCAAGCTGAATTAGTTAATATAGTGTAAAAAGCGGTTCAGCCACTTTAACCCTATTTTATACTGTGGCTATTCGAAAATAGCCGATCTACAAGCTGACAACGTGTCGCATCGCGATGTGTCGTGACCTTGTATATCTGCTATTTTGGAACATTTCAGAAAAATCAATCATATTTTTGACACTTTTTTAAAAACACACATCTTCTACCTGGCACAAACTCTTTTCAGATGTGGGTCCACGGGCCAAATACTGTACATATCAATTTGGGTGATTGGGTGAAAACGTTTGAGAACCAGTCAACCACTAATCTCAGCAGAGTCTGTCAGCACCACTACCCTAAACATGTAGTGTGGCTGTTAGTAGGAATCAACACAGAAGCACCCGGGAGGAAGTGGACTAAGAAAGGGGAGGAGCCAAAGCCGAGTTCCTTGTGTTTCTACACAAAAAAAAGAGGATGTGGTGCCCCCCGGAGGCGAGAACAATACCGAGTGGGTTCTAAGGTTGGTGAACCACTGATTCTACAGGTGTCCTGTCCACACACACTCACCAGGCCTCCTCGGAGGAAGAAGCCGTACTCGTCTGCGTTGACGCGGCCGGCCGCTTCCAGGATCCTGACGCACATGTGGAAGCTGAAGAGCAGCGTGTGGTCCTTCAGCAGGCCCCAGCACGCACGCCTGCACGGGAGAACACACACACACACACACACACACACACACACACACACACACACACACACACACACACACACACACACACACACACACACACACACACACACACACACACGCATATACACTGTATTATATAGTCTCTGTCGGACTCGGATGGAAACCTCATATGTCCAAAATTGTTGCTTTTCAGGATTCAAATTGAAAAATTGCAAAAGTAACAGATCTACAAGCTCCAAACGCGTCGCTTCGCGCCGCGTTTGGAGCTTGCGGATCTGCTACTTTTGATGCTTTCGTGCGACGCTGTAGTATGATCAAGCAGGGCGTTAATTTACGAGAAAAACACAAAAAAGTTAAAATATGGAGGATAAGAGGTTTTCTGCCCCGACAGACAGCAACGATATTCATGAGCGGAGGTGTTTGACTCATCCCCAAGGACGCGCTCCACTCTCCCTTTGTGTCTCTTTGGACACACGGCGAGTGTGTTCCCATGGGGACATATTGCTCCCTGGATCGAAGGACAGCGCTCTCAGAAGCCATGTCTCTCTGCCTCACCCTTCTGTGTCCTATAGCTGCAATGACACATCTTATAATACATCTTCTCTTCAGGTCCAAGGATGGAGCTTTCATACATGTGTGTCTCAGTATACACACTTGTGATTACTTTTAAATGGAAATCGTGTTGAACTTATGTTTGAACTTTGACAGAACCTTGGGCTGTGTTGTTGCTACCTGGAGCTGGAAGTGGCCATTCCATTCACTCTCATTGTATAATCTGCAATATATATATATCGTCGCGTGGAAAACTTGCATGTTCAAAACTGTTACTTTTCAAGGAAATGGAAAAAAATAACCTGTGTTCCAATGGATCCAATGTTATTATTCAATCGCTCTTCTCAAAGGGATAGTTCACCCAAAAAATTACTTATTTTCTATCAATTACACACCCCATGGAGCCTTGAATTCATGGATATTTTTTTGTTTTGTCGCATTTTTGTATGTATGTTTTTGTCGCATTCCTAAGCTAATAATTTGATGACCGGCGGACTCAAAGAGTCTCCATCGAGTCTCCTGAGTCCGCCGGTCATCAAATTATTGGCTTAGGAATACGACAAAAACTAAAAAATATCCATGAATTCAAGGCTCCATGGGGTGTGTAATTGATAGAAAATAAGTAATTTTTTATTTTTTTTACATTATGCTCTTCTTAACCCTTTTCATAGGTTCAATATTTATAAAACCCTTAACACACTTAACCAATTTCAATTTCACTTCAAAATAAATCAAATGTGTCGCGTTGTGAGCTTGTACATCTCGTCTGTCGGATGGAAACCTCATAATGTCCAAGATTCACATTCAAAAACAGCAAAAGTTGCAGATCTACAAGCTTGTGGATCTGCTACTTTTGATGCTTTTGTGTGACCCTGTAGTATGACGAAGTAGGGCGTTAATTAACAACAAAAAAACATAAAACGTTGAAATATGGAGATTTCTGCCCGATGGCCAGCGAAATGTAACCTAGAACCTCAGACCAAAAACTGAGCCCGAATAGTAAAGCGGTGTGTTTACGTGTAGACGGAGAAGGTGTGGTAGTTGTTGAGGGACAGGATCCTGTCCTCCAGCTTGTGGTGACGGGGACACTGCTTGATGCTGAGGCCGAACAGCTCCATGTAGGCGTCCAGGGAGAACTGGTACATGGGGCTGATGCTGCCCAGGTCCATCAGCACCAAGAACAAGATGGACGCCCGCTGGGCACAGGGTCGATACGCCTGAAACAGGACGATGCAAGAATCTATAGTTATACAGTATGACAGACAGACAGACAGACAGACAGATCCCCCCTAAAAATCGAGCTAAAAACTTTTAAATCCCAGTAAAAAATGGCATTGACTGTTTAAAATTCTGACAACTTTTCTTTGGATAGTCGAGCAATTAAACTAAGTAGCTTCTTGTCATTAGTGAAGAATTGTTAAAGTTTTGTATGAAGTCAGGGTTCCACGGTGCGCCTCAAGACAAATTCCGGCTGGTCCGGTGCATCTCAGGAGCGGGACTGGTTAAGTATGAAGAAGCAAAGGCACTGGAGCAAACTCGGACAATTAAAAGCCTCTTTAATAACAGGGTGCAGGCAAATAACGTTATTTGCCTGCGCCCTGTTATTAAAAAAGGCTTTAATTGTCCGAGTTTGCTCCAGTGCTTTTCCTTCTTCAGTGTTGTATGAAGTGTTTGGCGTTAGTTTGGAGTGGTCAGCTGATGACATTCCTTCCTTCCTGTGTTAAACTTATTTGTGCTGTCCTTTTCTCTAAAAGGTGTGCAGGTCTGCTGAAGAGTCTTATTTGTATTTATTGTGATTTATCTTTTGCTTTCACTGCACTATGTTTCACTTGTGGGGACTCCTGGGACCCAAACTTACAAAAACATATTATGAATTAACCACTTAATCCCTGTTTCGTATAGTGAAAATACAAGCTCAGCTTGTAGATCTGCTATTTTCACTACTTTTGAAAATTGTATTTAAAAAATATTTTTTTGGGGGGGGCTATATATATGAAAAAATTACTTTGTAATTTGCACTTTTGAATACTTGAGTATTCACTTGATATCGTCTCTGTCTACTTTTCAGGATTACATTTTTTTTTTAGCTAAAGTAGCAGATCTACATGCACAAAACGTCGTGTTTCGAGCTTGCGGATCTGCTACTTTTGACGCTTTTGTATGACGCTGTAGTATGATCAATTAATGATCGATTAATTAGCATTAATTTACGGAAAAACACACTGTGGATCGGATCCACCACCCTCACATACACACCCCACAACCCTGAGCATCACTCATCACAGTCAACAGTTAGTTTAGTTTTGAAATATTAGTTGGTTTCTGCATTGTTGATTTTTGTTTGATCTAGTTCTGAGGATTTTTTGTTTTTTGTTACATTTCATTTTCATGAAATAATTTTTTTTTCCCCCTTTTTATGTTAACCCATTAATACCTGGAACGCATCTGTGTCACTTTAGATTTCTTTGGCTATCCAAAAATAGCAGATATACAAGCTCATAGCGCGGCACCGAGTGCCGCGCTATGAGCTTGTAGATCTGCTATTTTTGAAAAATCGTGATTTTTTTTTTTTTTTTAATATTTGTTTCCGAATTTTTTTTTTTGGATTTTGAAAATGTTTAGAAGCGGCCTCAGGTCTTAATGGGTTAATCTTAGTTTTAGCTAACCACATGAACCATATCGTTCCTATGTGGGGCATGTTGTAATAGGTGGACTTTTGGCAAAAAAAAGGAAAAAGAAAAAAAAAGGAAAAAGAAAGGAATCAATATACAAGCTCACAACTCCGATGTGACACGAGAAAATGAGGGAGCCCGAGTACAGACCCCTATACATGAAGTATACAGTGGTTTACTGTAATAACCACGGTGCACACAGATAAAACACATGTACTGTACGTTCTACGAATAAAGGATGTGATTCCAGAGAGAGAGAGAGCCCACAGAGCACAGCGGGGGTCCTTCTACACCCCCTACAGCTCTATTCTTCAGTAACGCCGTAGGGTGCTGTTATTGTACTGATAACACCGTTCACACCGTGTATTCAGTGGATGTAAAGACACTCGTGCGCAGGCCTGGAATTTCATCATTTTAGGGGCAAGGACACTTGGCCTTTGGTGTTGTCCATTCTTTTAGGGCACAAAGGCCAAATGCCAGGGCAGGAAGGCCATTAAATAAAACAAGATTTTTGGTCCAAGGATGACACTGGTGTCTACATGACAAGAAAGAGACACTGGTGTCGACATATTGACAAGAAAGAGACAGAGGAGAAAGTGGTACAGTCAGCTGGGGCATTAAGGCCACTGTGGCCTCAGGGCATGCCATTTTTTTGAGGGGCACAAGGCCCAACTGAGGGGCAACGACGGCCATGGCCTTCATGGCCTCCCTGAAATTCCTGCCCTGCTCGTGCGTATGTTCTTATGCATTGTACAGGATACTGTATAGCAGACATGTTCAAAGATTGCACTTGGCCCACGGCATGTGACATTAAATACATTGAAGTTTAATCCATTAAGGCCGGGAACGCATCTGTGTCATTTTAAGATTTCTTTGGTTATTCAAAATAAATAGCAGATCTACAAGCTTTACTTCTGGGGATTCTACAAATGTCTTCTAAATCCTAACAGTTTATTTATTTTTTAAACTTATGTTGCTATAATATCAGTGTCGCTCAAAAATGTTTCATGTCAACGACCCCCAAAATGATATGCATGTCAGCGGACCCCCCCCATCTCAAAATATTTTCTTCCAGGGACCCTCAGAAGCAAAGATTTGAGTTAAAAATGTATATTCAAAGATTTGCACAAAATTGTCAAGATTTTTCAAAAATAGCAGATATAATCTGCGCTTTTTGAATAGCCAAATAAATCTAAAAATGACGCACAGATGTGTTCCCGGTCTTAATGGGTTAAATTAGAGTGGTTGGAAGTGTACTCGGGGCAGATAAGCTTTTTCTCAGATGTGTAAGGATTCCTATAACCGCTTGTTCCTCGTTGTCGTTTCATTCTCAAGATGAGAAAGAAAAAGGCTGTTTTAAGGTTTGTTGAATGTTTTTGCACGGACCTTTTCGCACCTGTTTACATTTGACTACACTACCATCTTAACAAAGGACAATTTATTGTACTGTAAATATAATAGCAATGCAGTGCATGCATTTGAAAATAATACTTAAGTATTTTGTGACTGATTGAGTGACTTACAGTTGGCTACACTGTAAGTCACTCAAGCTACACAAAAGACAGACAAAGTCACATTTGTATGTGACTTTGTTATGGTCCAAAGGTACAGCATGACAGGAGACGCAGTCGGCCCTACGGTATTTTCTTATTTTGAAATATGGCCCCCTGGACACCCCTGTTGTATACTGTTGTATACTACTGTTCAATGTTGAGGGTGCTTTTGTGATGCTCTTCTTTTGACTCCGAGCTTTTGTGTTGCTACTCTTAGGAAAGTTATTTCCCTTCCTCTCTCATTTGATAGTGACAGTGTGTGGAGAGAC
>NC_137620.1:35924043-35974043 GCF_963280865.1 Gymnoscopelus braueri | reverse complement strand
TTTAGGAGACATGTAGAATCGCGGCTTCAGGTCTCAATGGGTTAAGGCAAAACGTTTTTTCTCAAATCTTTGCTTTTGGAGGTCCCTGGCACAAAATCTTTTTTGAGAATGGGGTCCGCAAACATGACTTGACTTGAAAAAGTTTGAGAACCACTGTTCTAGTAATACAAACGTGTGTGTGTGTGTGTGTGTGTGTGTGTGTGTGTGTGTGTGTGAGTGTGTGTGTGTGTGTGTGTGTGAGTGTGTGTGAGTGTGTACCTGAGGATCTCGTCCTCCATGTCCTGTAGCTTCTTCTTGCCTGCAGCCATGCTGACCACCAGAGCATCCTTCTGCTCCTCCAGGTCTGGACACTCCATGCGGAGCACCACGCCCAGCAGCTGATCCTCCAGACCCTACGCACGCGCACGCACACGCACACACACACACACACACACAAACACACACACACAAACACACACACACACACACACACACACACACACACACATTTGTATTACTACACTTATGCAATTTTATGAATTCCACATTTACCATTTTTGGCCATTTATGGTTAACTAAAGCTGAAATATAGCAGATCTACAAGCTGGCGTGCACCGAAAAATAGCCATAGATCTACAAGCTCACAATGCGTTGCAGCGCGACACTTAATTGCCACAAGCATGCAATTAAGTGACCAGAACCAGGAAAATGGTCCTTACAATGTCTCCCGTTTCTCAGATTTCTACTTAATACGGTTGTGGGGACACGCACACACAAACACGAGCACCCACACGCACACACACACCCGCATATGCACATGCACACGCACACACAAATCATATCTATCTGACAAGCTTGCTGTGCGTTCACTTGTTTTCCTGTGAAAGTTATGTTTTGTTTTTACTCTGCTGTATCTACAGCAGTTTTTCTTGCCCTGTACTCTGTATCTTAACTGTTGTGCTGTCTTTGGCAACTGCATATTTCCCTCATGGGCGGGATCAATAAAGGTCTTATGCTAACCCATTTTTACCACTAGAAATGCCTTCTAAATCCTAACCTAAGTTTTATGAAAAACTCTCCATAATTTGTTGTGTTTTTTCGTAAATTAATGTCCTCCTTAATCATACAGCGTCACACAAAAGCATCATACGTCGCAGATTCACAAGCTCGAAACATGGCACGAAGAGATGCGTTGCGAGCTTATAGATCAGCTACTTTTGTTATTTTTGTTTCCACCCGCCAGAGACGATATGTATAACAATGTGTAGGTTTAACAGGTCAAATGGGTTAAATACGTTAACTTGTTCACACATACTTACATACACACACACGCGAACACACACACACACACACACACACACACACCTGCTCCTTGACAGCAAAGTTGACGATGGTGGTGTTGGTGGAGATGTGGGGGGTGTAGTGTGGGTTGAGCAGCTTGGTGGTGATGTAGAGACGGAACTGTGGGTTGTACTCCACATCTCTGTCACCCAGCCTTAACATCTGTCTGCCACCTGGATATGAGAGAGAGAGAGAGAGAGAGAGAGAGAGAGAGAGAGAGAGAGAGCGAGCTTGTACATCTGCTATTTTTGCTTAGTTGTAACTGTACTTACACAACAATTAACTTGGGGTCAGCTAATTGTCCTCTAGTTTTCATATCCATTTGACATTTAATGGCCGAAAACGCGCATTTAGTAAAATATCTCCACTTTCCCACGAGTTTTAAGATGGACTTCATTCTCTCCACTTCCCCCAGAGAGCACATAGGGCACCACAGGTGCTCAAATTGGTGCAGGGTAATTAATGACTAGAATGTAATCCCGACACTTTACCAAATTAATTCATTCACGTTCAGGAACTATTAGATTGTGAATATTTAGAGAAGAATATTTAGAGAATGAAATAAATGTATATATTTTTCATAATTTATGTCTCAAAATCAAAAAAATTGTCTTATCACGGACACGTCTGTCCGTGTACGGACATGTTGGTGACCCCTGTGAAAACTTCTCCAAAGTGACGATCACTTCTCCAAAGTGAGACACTCACAGCCACAATACTAGAGGGAGCCAAAACGATCTGGTATTACCCAAATATAGAACAAACATGGGAAAAAATCTCATTCTACTACTCTGCCACCAAAATGTGGAATGCCTTGACAGACACCATCCATTAAAAGATGTAAATCACTGGTTTCTTTCAAAACTGACCTGAAAAAACATCTACAGTATCAGGAGACCACAAGGGGAGGTGAATGCACATTCCCATAGAAAGGAGGTGTCATTCACTGCCGACGTTTTGCTTTTTCTTCTTTGTACATAAGTGTTTTGTATTTGTTGATGACATGTATCATTGTGCTATTTATTTTATTCTATGTTGATGAATTGAATACATAGGACCACAATGGAAACAATTAACTCCCCATGACTTTTATGTGTTATGCTTTTAGCCTTAATGTCTGACTGTACTTCGTGCAGTTCAAATATCGGACTAATAATCAATAAAAAAAACAGGTATTTTTTTTTTTTTTTTAATAATAATAGTTGAGAACTTGTTCTGGGTTGAGGCAGGATGTTCCACTAGTGCATACAATCTCCAGCTGAGCTAAAGAGCTGGTTTCATTTTATATTATTAAATTTATTTATTTAATTATTGTTTTTACATTTTATGGCTCTATTCTTATTGAATTTTGCAGTAAGGGTGGAAGCAAACTTTTAAATATGTATTATTATGCTGATGTCTGAGCAGCCCCCTCAATATTCTGCTGTTGCAAAAGCGAACCACGTTTCTGTGACAGGCCTACAGTATACTTAAAATACTCACTATATTTGACAATAGCGCATTTGCACATTGTTAGAAAGCTAGAGATTATCTTTTTTGAAGAAATACAGTACCTGTACATTAAAAAAAAATAAAAAATCTATATCTGTCCTGTGTTTCAGGCGGTACTGCCTGAATCTCAGCAGTTCTCAACCTTTTTTGGCCCCGCGCCCCCTATCCAATATCCTGGTCCCTTATGGCCCCCCAACCCAATATTAGAATTTATGTTTATTATTATACTGTGTTGCTTATAAAATCTAGAACACGTCTAATTGAATGCTGAATAACATAATTTACATGAAACTGGACCGTACTACTTAATACAAATAAAATAGTCCAGGGATGCCATTGTAATATTATTTACAGTTAACACATTGAGTGCCAAAAACGGTCCGGACCGTTTTTGAGAATCCAAACGAGGAAATATTATATATTTTTTTCCTTCACAGCACCAGGAGATATAATTTTTCGAAGATTTAGACTTCAATCCACTTCCTGGTTAACTTATGACTTCAAAAGCCTGTATCTCGGCTCCTGTGTACTTTTTTTGTTTTCTATGTATTTTTGACTATTTTTGACTATTTTCAACTGGCTGCAGGCACTAACTGTACCCTGTTTTAAAAAAAACCTGGCACTCAATGTGTTAAACAACAGCTACAGTTATATATTGGAACATTCAACTCTAACTGGGTAATGTAAAACTAATTAATTATAAAATAGGGCTTCAGTGGTTAATAATGTACGGAGCACAGCAGTAACCATGTCTGTCTGTGCAGCTCACACTTCAGGTAGGAAACATGAATATTAGTTTAGCGATTCTCAAACTAACCATACAAGCTGTGTCAGTGCCCCCTATCTAATATCAAAGCCCCTTAACCCCCACGCCCAACAGAACGACTATTGCTCACAGCGCCCAGTGGTGGAAAGTAACTAAGTACATTTACTCAAGTACTGTACTTAAGTACAATTTTGAGGTATTTTTACTTTACTTGAGTATCTCCAATCTCCAATACTTTTACTTCTACTCCACTACATCTCAGGGGCAAATTGTGTACTTTTACTCCACTACAATTATTTGACAACTTTAGTTACTAGTTACTTTGTAGATTTTGATTATTATTACAAAACATACATTAACCACTTCAGCCCTATATACATTTAGGCCATTTGAAAATAGCCGATCTACAAGCTCACAATGCGTCGCATCGCGACGCATTGTGAGCTTGTAGATCGGCTATTTTCAAAATATATATATTTTTAAAACTTGTGAATTGGGAAATTCTGCATAATGAGTACTTTTACTTTTGGTACTTTAAGTACATTTTTATGCCAATACTTTTGTACTTTTACTCAAGTACATTTTTAATTCCGGACTTTTACTTGTAATGGAGTATTTCTACATCGTAGTATTGATACTTTTACTTAAGTACCAAATTTAAGTACTTTTTCCACCACTGGGGGGCTGTACCGCCCCCGTTGAGAAACACTGCTATATCTAATAAAATTCCAAACAATTATTGACAGCACCAGAACAGAGCTGACAACCATGAGGACTTGACAAATCACGCAAAAAGTAAATTGGTGGCAAACGAATAAGAGGTAAGTGACAGTGTCTCTATGTCTGTCAGGCTCTCTGCTCAATTGAAACAAGTCTCTTCTCATCAATAGATCACTCAATCAGAGGAAACAGCTGGCAAGGATAGAAAATAACACACATGAAGAATCCATAAACAGGGTCCCCACACATTTTTAGCAATGAAATTCCAAAACTTTTCCAAAACTTTTCCAGAATATTTAGCCCAATTTCCAGGCCTATATAACAATCATTCAGCGCAATAATGTGTCTCTTACTCCTATGTAGAATGCCCAAAGATAGGCAGTGTAGCAAAAATAAAGCATAGAATATAGAATAGTACAATTTCATTCAAAATTTCGTGCAAAATTAGGGCATAGCTCACTGGAAGACTCATTATGGCATCCGTATGACTTATTTTATTTAAATAATATTGCCTTGCATTTGCCCCATTTATGAATTCAAAAGTAATGAAGGATGCAAGGGCGTTTTAAATTACACTTTTGTTGTTGGTTTTCCTATGTTTTTCCTATTAAGTTAATATCAACAAGAGGATACTGTCAGCCACAAGGAGGGATGAACATAATTATGCAAAACAAATCAAGAGTGGTAAACTTAAAGTGCCATTTATTTTAGGAACAGTACAGTATTTCCAGACCAGTAGATGCTACAATATTTCAATGAATGCTCAAATAGCTAAAAACACTGAACAGGTAGAGTAAGTCAGTCAAATAAAATAATAAAATAAAAAAACAGCTTACTCCTGGTAATGTTAAAGTGCATTAAGTTAATGCTTACATATTTGGCTTCCCCTGGACAACACAATAAAATAAAATAAGTCAACTTAATCCTAAGCACAACAATTACAGTCAAACAGCACATTCCAACAGGAACGGGTCTAAGTAAGTCTAAGTAAGTAAAACAGCACAACAATAAACAGCAGTCATAGTGCAGTACACCTTCCAACCGATAGGGTCACGTTATTGAAAGCAAATCGATAAAAACGGAGAAAATGGCCACCGATCGGATTAAAATGCTTTTTATTGAACAATACGAAAGAAACAGGTACTTTTGGGGGCCCGTACACAATTGTAACAACCGTGGCCATAGGGTAAGCACTTTATATTTGAAATATGAACGTTCATGTAGATGCACGGGCCAAAAAGGGAGAAAGGTCAAACACTATTTTGAAGATCATCCATGACTGTCAGATAACATAATGACAGTCACGTACAGTATCAGGGCTATGAAGTTCTCTGTGAATGGAGGGATCGAGGATATGGGAGGGATACGTTACTAGCGTAACGGAAGCAGAGATTCACTAGCACCACCAGCTTCTCAAAACTTGGTTGTGTTGCTTTCACAACAGAAGAGTGAAGACACGCTCACATCTGCATCTCACAGCGACACAACTGTCCCTACAGCCAGGTCACACCATGTCAGCTCAGATCATCAGTGGCAAAGAGGTCTCAGCGTAAGTTGATTTCATTTATCTTATTAATAGTACATACTTGTCTTTGAATGGATGAAGCATGCTATAATGAGCCATGCTGTCTGTCTGTGTGCGGCGGGCTAACTCCTGTTGCTTCTGATGTCAAGTTCTATATTGTTATTATTACATTAATCAATTCATTCATTGAACTGAGTCATCTTGGAATCTTAAAAACGTCCTTACAAGAGCTGGCCTGGGCTGGTACATTTATTAATTGTCTTGAGCTTGAGTGACAATGAATGGATTGTTATAAAGTGGCATTGTGTGTGTTGACCACGTGTATCAAAATCAATAATGCAGGGATTTTAATATGACATGTTTGTATCCTAATAATGATTGGACTGAGAAATGAGCAAAACTGGACGGAGGAGTGTATGGCCAGGTTTGAATTGGTGCCATATACCCTCTGAAGTAAGGTCAGGGTCAGCCTTGACCACTGTTTGTGATTAATTGGTTAGGTATTATGTAATAAGTTTATATATTGTGGCCTTTGCCCTTTACGCATGGGGAGTGACCTGTGGTGATGTTGACTGAGACTCTTATGGCATTCTTCAGAGCTGATTATTGCCAAAACAATGCCTTTGCATTCCTATTTTTCACTGCCTATATAGGCTTGTAAACAAAACAAACAATGCAAATAAATAGCAGTTACCACTATTTTCATTCTTTCATTTCTCTTAGCTTCTCATCAATTTGCTTTTCAATGTCTTGCAGGCTTGTTTTTTTTTCTTTAGCTGAACGGCGGAGGCTGTTGGACTTTGCAATGAAGGTAAGTTTGCTAGTGGTCTCTGCCTTTTCTGCAAACTCATCTGCAGCTTTCTCCATGGCTTTGGAGTCAGCATCAATTCTAGCCCTCTTTTTTTTCAGCTCACCTAATTCATCCATGAGAGTCTGTCTTTTCATAACAAGACTCTGTCTACTTTTCTCTCTCTTTTGCTCATCAAGGTGGGCAACATACTTCTGCCTTGCACCTGAAGCTGATGCGAGCAGTTCTTTTGTGAGCTTAACCTTACAAACCCCTCCAACTGCCCTGATATGGTCAATGATGAGTCTCAGTGCCACTAAAGACGTTTGCTTCAGATTTTCCACCACAACTTCTTTATTCACAGAAAATCCCCTCTCCACACTTGCCTGTCCATGGGACATCACAAGGAGCACCTTCACCACATCCCACAGATGTTTGAATTTACTGCTAGAGCCCATAGTCTCATGAAACAAAGTATCCACTCTATCTGAGGAGGGGTCAAATTCTCTGAACCCTGGAGTACCAGAGAGAAATCACAGAATTCCTTGTACTCTCTCAAGACATCATCACATACTGACTCCTGCACTTGATTTGCAGCCACAAGGGTCTGCAGGACTCTCTTCATTTTGTTCCCACACTGCTCTTTGTTTGCAACCATTTGTCTTGGATCTAGGCATTGCATGTTTCTAACAAGTGGGTACTGCACAGGTGACTTGTTAACAAACTTGCGCAAGAGTGAAATGAGGAATTTTTTACAATCTGTTTTTATCTCAAGCACCTGCCTCTCTGAGATCTTTTTCTGGTTTTTCAGTTTACTGAGTGCTGTTTCTGCTGTAAAACCAATGTCCACCTTTGAAGCATCCTTGTGTTCACTTGCTTGCTCAAAGGGCACCTGGAGAACTTTGTATGCAGAGGTAGCCTCTTTCATGGTCTTCTCTGTGATGAAACGGTCCATAAGCCCTGCAGACACATTTCTTTTGTTATTGCTCCATCTATGTCAATACTTTTTCTCATGACTACATTAACAAGCTATTAAAGGCCAAATCATTAATATGAGTTTACTGGCTCCATTGGTAACTGACTGTCTTCATCAGAAATATTTTTTTTAACAAATGTATTTATACATGGACTGACAATAATATTTGTCATATTTATGTTCTAGCTTAAAATTGTATTTCAATGTGCATTGATTAATCACTGGAGCAAAATTGGATATTACTGTAAAATATCTCTCTTTGTGGTATTACATCTTAAGGTCAATAGAGGGCTCATGCATTTCATTAATAACAAAGCCAGTATTATTATAATATCTGGCCACTCAACAGTAATGGAAAAACTTTTCAGATTCGTTTTTCTTAAATAAAAGTAGCAATACCACAATGTAGAAATTGACATCAAAACAAAAAGTACCAAAAGTAGAAGTACAGTATGCAGATTGTCCCATTTCACAAGTAATTTTTCTCCAAAATGTTTTCAAAATGTGTCAAAATCTTTTGGAAATAGCTGATCTACAAGCTCACAACAAATCACAATATGAGCTTGTAGATCGGCTATTTTCGAAAAGACAAGGTACAAAATATGGCTTAATTGGTTAATGCACAGTTTGTAATAATCTTAAATCTACAAAGTAACTTGTAAGTTTTCAAATAACTGCAGTGGAGTAAAAAGTTAATTATTTGCCACAGAGATGCATGTAGTGGAGTAGAAGTATTGAAAATTTGACAAATATAAGTGAAATTATCTAAAATAAATACTTTGTACTCTTTATGTAAATGTAGGACTATAAATAATATTTTACTATAGAAGGGCTATATAATTACCTTTTATGAGCCTGTACATGTCCTCACTCATGAATGGTAACATTGGCTTATCCGTTTGGTATTGGACCAGGAAGGGAGTGACTTGCTTGGCTATGCTCAGGAATATTGAGGCTTTCACTACAAACAGTGGATCTGCAGAGGCTTTCTTGACCTCCTGGAACGACTTGATCTTTGGCTCTGGTACTTCCTTTCTTGCCACTGCGTCAATGTACTTAATAATGTGAGGCCACAACAATAGTCCTCTCTCACAAACGGTCACATTTTCAACCCATCGGTGCTGGCAGAATTTAAGCATGGGCGTGTCACAGCCTGTGGCTTTTATGAAGTCTTCTCTGCGCGCGGGGCTGTCTTTAAACATCCAATACATCATGGAGAGAGTATGGTCCACCTCCCATCCAGTTGCCCGGTATCCATCCTTGAACGCATTATGCAGTGTGTGCAGACCGCACGACCCGATGTTCAGTAGGGATTTGTTAACTTGGGCAAGTTGAGATTGAAGTAAATTAAACGCTTTCCAATTTACATTCGGCCCATCCATGGATAGCTGCACAAGGTTCTTTATTCCAGTATCGGATAGCATATTTTGCATCCGTTCAACTATGTCCTGGGCAGCTGCGTGGCCTAGGAACTCAGAGCCTACATACCTGGTTTTCACCTCCCCCCCGTCCCAAATCCGAACATGCAGGTCCATCTGCTTCATTTGGAGCGGTTTGTTGAGACTTTCGTCGAACATCAACGTGTAAGCAGCCTGCCTGGATACCTCTCTTACGATGAGTGACTTAAAGTAGGGTCCCAGTCCAAATGTACTGAGGTACGCACATTTTGTTTCCCCACACGCAAATTTGGACGCTATTGCACTGTCGGGAAACATAGCTCTGAAAAGCTCACTCGTGTTGGCGCTGGAGGTAAACGAATAGTGAGAGTCCACTGTTTTAAGTGCCCACAACACTTCAGCCGACAGCTGGTCAAATGAAGCTGCGACGGCTTGGTTGAGCGTGGGTTGTTGTTGTCTTGCGGTCGTGCAAGAAGCACCAGTTGGACCTGGCCTTACATCAGGTGTAAAATAGGTGCCGACACCAGCGGTCTGTTGAGCAGCCTTTTTGAGGTCGAGGTGTTTTTTGCTTTTCGCATGACTGACCAGCGCCGATTCCCCCATGTTCCCAACATCAAAAGTTTTGTGGCATAACTTGCAGCCAGCTCTATTCGGGTCCTCATCTCGCTTTATCCAGTCTTTAAACTTTTCATTTGTAATCCACAAATTATTAAACGAACATTTCCCTGGCATTGTGGATCATACTAGTTCAACCGATATATTTAACTGCATTCAATCGTTTACGCTTCACCGACGATTCACGTGTTGCTCGCAATTGTTTGTTGGGACAGCAAACACACAACCTGCACAAGTTGCCAGGTTGGTGTCACGTGACAAAACGAACAGCTCTACAAGCTAACTACTCATCACGCTGCAGCATGTTGTGAGCTTGTAGATCTGTTCTTTTTATCACGTGACACCAACCTGGCACCCTATGCAGTGCAACCTAACAATTGAGACATACATTAGGCTGCCATCACACAGCCCGTTCGGCGAAAAACTATATGTTACATATTTCGTGTAATGTTATACATGTTTATGAAAATGTTTTGTATTAACAAAATCAATAGCCAAAAACAATGCATAGCCAAATATTTTTCCAGGACCCTTGATAAATTCCAGGACCTTTGATCAATTCCAAAACTTTTCCAGTACTGGATTATTTTTTTTTCAATTTCAAAACTTTTCCAGGAATTTCATGACCGTGGGGACCCTGCATAAAGAATGAGCCATCTGGTTAGGTTTGAACGGTGGTCTATACCAACGGTTCTCAAAGTGGGGTCCTACGGGTCCTTGAAGGGGATTCCAGGGGGTCCACAGCAAAATGTGTTAACACATTCCACGCCAGAGTTTAATATCATAATGTACTCACCAGTGCCAGCGTTTTTTTTTTTTTTTTTTTTTCACGTCGCCACAGACCTCGCTAAATACCTTAAGATCGCGCGTTAAACTGTTTGTAGACACACAGGGTAGCTGTGTGAGTGCTCCAGAGAAGACTTTCCATTTTGCGACATTCCATTTTGCAGTAGTCGCGGTTTATGTTAAACAGCGTTCAGCGAGGAGAAAAAAAACTCGATAATGGCGGATTAGGGGAAGATTTAGAGCGGTGGTGGGTGGTAACGAAAATCTCCGGATACGGATATTTATATATATATTTCCATATCCGGGTGTGCTACAATGAAATGTGTCACTGCGAGGGAGGCCTACAATGAAATGTGAACCTGCGAGAAAAAAAAAAAAAAAAAGACAACTTCGCGTAGAACTACGCGACTGGCACGCTGCGCAATTATTTAGGTTCGCGTAGAACTACGCGATTGGCACGCAATGTGTTAATATAGGATCAAAATCTAAATGTGATATTTAAAAAAAAAAACATTTTAACAACACAAATCTTGTATGGGGTCCCTGGCACCAACTATTTTATGATAGGGGTCCCACGGCCAAAAAACATGTACTTGACATGAAAACATTTGAGAACCTCAGGTCTATACAGCAGTTGTTCTCAAACTTTTTCATGTCAAGGATTCCCAAAATGATATGCATTTGGCCGTGGACCCCCCATCTCAAAATATTTTGTTCCAGGGACCCCGAAAAGCAAAGATTTGAGTTACAAATGTTCGCTTTAAAAAAAAATATATTCAAAAGGTTAGCACAAAATGTTCACGAGTTTTCAAAAATAGCAGATCCACAAGCCGCGCTATGAGCTTGTATATCTGCTATTTTTGAATAGCCAAAGTATAAAAGTTTAAAGTGGTTAAAATTATTGTGATGCTATATTAAAACATTTAGCTGGAGACCCCCTGGTGACCCCTGGGGGTCCCCGGACCCCACTTTGAGAACCAATGTTATGCAGTACATGTTGTGGAAGCCGCTGGTTGAAAACAATGAGGAATGACACACAGCCGCAGCTGCTGCTGACATGAACAATGGACCTGACCTTTACCTGCATGGACTGTATGTCCACACACACACCACACACAGTACGCACACACAATACAAAGTACTATATAACATACAGGACCACATGGGGAAGACATTATGGGCAGGTTAACCCCTTAAAGCCCTGCTTTGTCATACGATGAATAACTAAATTAGCCGACCTACAAGCTTCACACAGCGCCGCATCGCAGCGCTTTGTGAAGAGGGACACCAGGTTGACAATGGTTGAAGAGTGATGAAAACATCTTTGTTTACGAACACATTGCTTTTCAATTACATTTTGGTTTGGTCAAGACCCCGTAAACAGGAAGTACCCTAACCAGTATGAGTAGGCCTATATAAGCAGTATTATGTATTCAAATTTTGTCAGACAAAAGAAGAATTTGTTATAAACCACCCAGCCTAATTACAATGATTTGTGTAAGGGCTGTGGGGGGAGGTCCACTGAAGGTATGAAATAATTATGCCATCAATGACACTGGTGACATCACTGAAACTGTCATCAGGTGAGGGGTTTATCCCCGGCCAGAAAAACTGCTCTTATACGTTAATTTCCTGTTTACAGGGTCTTTAAGTCTGAAGTTATAGTTTGGGTTAGAATGCGTTTTTTTCCCCCATCTAAAATGTGCTAAAGCCATTGTAGCAATCCGGTAATATCAGGTTTCACTTAAATGTCAGAGCTTAACTCGGCATGTAAAAATGACATAAATGCATTAATGTGAAGTGGAATCGAAAATAATGCTGCGGTCCACCAGTTCGCCTGGAGTTAGCCAAATATGGCTAATAGTTGAGCTAATGGCATTACTTACCCACTGTTTGCAGCCGAACGCGGAAATGTCCACGCTCCATTACTTATCGACGCGAGTCGCGTTATTATTCCCTTAATTTTCGTGTCATGTACATCCCAAAAAAACTATTATTAACCACGTTATGGTGTTATAATGACTTAACAACATAATACTGCGTCTTCTTCGCTGGTTTTGGAAAAGGGGATCATTTCAAGAAAACGGTATTTATTAACCAAAAATTGCCAACGTAAATGGTGATCGATACGTGTGTGTGTGCGTGCGTGTGCGTGTGCGTGTGTGTGTGTGTTTACTGACCGATGCGTGTGAGGGACTTGTGGAGGATGGGGGTCAGGCAGGGGTCCAGTTCTTCCTGGACATTCTGCAGTAGAACGGGGGTCCCCCGATGCATGGCCTCCTCCAGGACCCCCAGATAGTCTGACATCTGTAGATCTATCACCTTCAGGTCCTGATACACACACACACACACACACACACACACACACACACACACACACACACACACACACACACACACGCACACGCACACGCACACACAGGCCAGAGGATAAGAGAGGTGACATGAGGTGGCAAAACGTGGACAATGTAAAGAGCAGAGAACAAAGTAAGTGATTGAGACGGGGCATGGGACTGTCAAAAGGACTCTGTCGGCTGAAAGGACCTCGTCTATCGGGCAACAATTGCTGCCTCCAAATTGTCACCTAAATGTCACACTGTGTTCGCATGGTGAGAGACAGCATCAGAGTGGAGAGACCAATGATGTGGAGCTAGATGGATGGAGAGAGAGGGAGAGAGAGGGGGAGAGAGAGAGAGACGGAGAGAGAAAGATGGAGAGAGAAAGATGGAGAGAAAAAAGAGAGATGAGAGAGAGAGAGAGAGATGGGGAGAGAGAGAGAGAGAGAGAGAGAGAGAGAGAGAGAGAGAGAGAGAGAGAGAGAGAGAGAGAGAGAGAGAGAGAGAGAGAGAGACGGAGAGAGAGAGACGGAGAGAGAAAGATGGAGAGAAAAAAGAGAGATGAGAGAGAGATGGAGAGAGAGACACACACAGACGGAGATGGATGAAAGAGAGAGACAAAGACAGAGAGAAAGAGAGAGAGGGAGAAACAGATAGACACAGGCAGAGAGAAAAAGAGGGAGACACAGAGAGAGAGAGAGAGAGAGAGAGAGAGAGAGAGAGAGGAGAGAGAGAGAGAGAGAGAGAGAGAGAGAGAGAGAGAGAGAAAGAAAGAAAGAAAGAGAAAGACAGAGAGAAAGAAACAGATAGACACAGGCAGAGAGAAATAGAGGGAGACAGAGAGAAACAGAGAGAAAGAAAGTGAAAGAGACCAAATAGAGAGAGAGATAGAAGGAGAGAGAGAGAGAGAGAGAGAGAGAGAGAGAGAGAGAGAGAGAGAGAGAGAGAGAGAGAGAGAGAGAGAGAGAGAGAGAGAGAGAGTGAGAGAGAGAGAGAGAGAGAGAGAGAGAGAGAGTGTGAGAGAGAGAGAGAGAGAGAGAGAGAGAGAGAGAGAGAGAGAGAGAGAGTGAGAGAGATATAGAGAGAGAGGAGGCTAGGAGATAAAGAGTGATGATAGAAGAGGAGAGCAGAGGTCTCCTGGGCAGATAGAAGTAAAGACTGACATTGAAAGGTAGAGTCAACAGGTCCAGACAAAGGCCAGTGACCCGAAGCAGAAACATGTCACGTCTCCTATTCACCCACCTGAACCTCCCACATCCTTTCATCTCCAATGGTCGCTGCCGGCCGGGTGGACAAACCTTGTACATGTATGTCCAAAAACGTTTCTTTACTATTATTATAAAAAAAAACATTAAAAAAAAAAATAGTGACGCGAGCTTGTAGATTGGCTATTTTCACTACTTTTGTGCGAAACTCTTGTGCGATGAAATAGGGCATTCATTTACAAAAAAAAAACGTTTGAATATGGAGATACAAGGTTTCTACCCGACAGCAATGAAATGAGAAAGTATAAAGGTCTGTCTGTCTGTCTGTCTGCTAGGTCCCCAGACAGCCAAATAGGCAGCACTTTAAGCAATCCACAGCGTTTGAAGTGACTCTTTCCAAGGTTGTTATTGAGGAAAACAAACACACACAAATGTCACACTGGACCAAAGGAACACGCATGAAAAAGTATCCATTTGGAGAGAGAGACATAGAGAGAGAGCTCTCCTCCCTCTGTCTCTGTCTCTCTCTCTCTCTCTCCGTCTCTCTCCGAAGACACAGAGAGAGAGTTACAAATCATTGTGTATCCCTGCTGCACTGTTTTACACCGAATGACCTCGGTACATGGAAATGCTGTACATATTATGAACAGAGCAACTACCTTTAATTACGTTGGAATAAATTGCTGCTATTTGTCGCATATGTCGGTTTTATACCACGTGAATGTAAAACATTAAAATACTGCTGTCACCCGTTTATGAAAGTTTATCCCAAGCTAACCTTTCTTAAGGATGTGTAACTATTTCTGATAGAAAATGCAAAATGTTTATAGTTTCGTATTCCCTCTAAGCTCTGTTTACACATTTCTTTATTCCCATTTAATTTGGACATACATTGTGTGGCATCAAAGTATACTATACTTACAAAACCAAGAGTACTCATTATGCAGAATGTCTCACTTTCAAAAGTTGTCAGAATCATCTGAAAATAGATGATCTACAAGCTCACAACGCAAGCCTGTACATCGGCTATTTATCGGCTATCTATATATAAAATAGGGCTTAATTTGATAACTGTATATTTTGTAAAGGTAAACTAAACCTGCAAAGTAACTTAGGCCTAATTAAAGCGTTCAAATACATGTAGTGGAGTAAAAAGTACAACATTTTCCCCTGAGACGTAACGGAGTAGACCCACAAAGCATTGAACATGGAAATACTCAAGTAAAGTCAAATGAACTTAGTTACTTTCCACCACAGACAGACAGACAGACAGACAGACAGACAGACAGACAGACAGACAGACAGACAGACAGACAGACAGACAGACAGACAGACAGACAGACAGACAGACAGACAGACAGACAGACAGACAGACAGACAGACAGACAGACAGACAGAGGAATTTGCTCCTATAAACGTGGTCATACATGTGTTCTCTCTAGGTAGCCTTGCTGTGCAGAGGGTCTATAAGCTCTTATCTGATAGGCAGTCAGACTGAAGGTCCCCGCATGTCAAACGGCCTCCTGTAACACGGCCGTAATGCACTTCATGTTTTTAATGCCTGTGTTGATAGAACAGCCGCCCGCGAGAAAATCTGGCTTCCATTTTGCTGCTCCGGGGGGGGGGGGGGGGGGGTGCAGGGCCACGTACAAGGGCCTTGGTTGTTTTCATGTGAGGCTGTATGCGTATGTTAACCTTTTTTTTATGTATGTGAAAGGTTAAGGGTTTAATGGAGCCAATGTTGAAAGGCAAACGGCAAATGTTGAAAGATGAATGTTGTTTATCAACCCTACAACGCTTTGTGTGAAATTCCACCACGATTAACCACTTAATCCATTCCATCCGGGAACGCATCTCTGTCATTTTATTAGATGTATTTGGCTATTCAAAAATAGCAGATCTACAAGCTCTGTAGATCTGCTATTTTAGAAAAATCGTGAAAATGGGTGAAAATCTTTGAATATCTATTTTTTTAAGCGAACACTTGTAAAATGTGTTGTTCCAGGGACCCCCAGAAGCAAAGATTTGACGTAAAAATGTTGTTTAAAAAATATATATGTATTCAAAGATTTGCACAAAATGTTCAAGATCTTTCAAAAATAGCCGATCTACAAGCTTGCTATGAGCTTGTAGATCTTTTGAATAGCCCCAAAGTATAAAATAAAGCTAAAATCTAAAATGACACATATATGCGTTCCCAGCTTGAATGGGTTAAACCCTACATTATTTCGCTGACCTGCGGGGTCCCCCAGGGCTCTATCCTTGGCCCCCTCCTTTTTTTTCTCCTTTATACACCAAATCTCGTTGTCAAAAATAGCAGATCTAAAAGCTCACAACGCGATGCTTTGCGACGGGTTGTGAGCCTATAGATCTGTTATATTTGGTGAATGATCACCTATTATGACATAACTAGAATAGGAACACTAGGGTTTAAGTGGTTAAGGAAGATTACTGTTAGAACAAAAGATAATAATAATGAAAAACAGCCCTCCTGACATGTTTGTTAACATTATTCAGCCCTGAGAAATTAAAGTGTTGTTTGTTTTCATTATGATGTGTATCTAGGCCAGTCTCAGCTTGTTTCCATTGTTCTATTTATAAGTCTCTCCAAAAGAGGAAAAAAAGATTGCTATTACGTAGCATTCCTCTGGAGAATCACCCGTAGATGATTCCATGAGTGGAGACACAATTTAATTTGTATCTTTTATTCATGTAGTGGTGTAGTTACACAAATGGAAAAAGAAGAAGGCAAAAAAACGCCACCCAAAAATAAAATAAAACAGCAAAACCTCCAAGAATACTCCATGAATACTTAATGAACCTCAATGAATAATTTGGGAAGTATTTAATCATTCCCAAATTGTTAAGTGATTCACTATCAACATAACAAATGAATTACTATTGACGGCTATCTCATCAAATGAAGAGCGAGACGATGTCCCCTGGTGGAACGTAAACACAAACGTCTTCACATATTTATTTCATCCAGATCTCCTCCATTTAATGTTTTTGTAGCGTTTTTTCTGATGTTTAATTAGAGATGTAACAACTGAATTACTCAAAATATTGCTGTGAATTAAATATCATCATGATTCATGTGATAATTATGTGGTATTGGATCCGCATAGACTGGCATACACTGCTTTGTGATGCTGTAGTGTGATCAAGTAAGACGTTAAATTACGGAAAAACACAAAACGTTTAAATATGGAGATCAGAGGTTTATGTCCGACAACAACGATACGGTAAATAGACTCAGTGAGACCAGGTGGACTAGCGTCCACATTGAGGAGCTTGACCCAATGGTAAGGTGACAGTACAGCTGGGTGGAGGTCATTTCTCTGTGGTTCTGTGTGTGACGTCATGTCTTACCCAGTGGTGGACATGACTCACATTTCTTACTTAAAAGTATCAATACCGCCATGTAGAAATACTCTGTTACAAGTAAGAGTCCAGTAATCAAAATTTACTTGACTAAAAGTACAAAAGTATTGGTATCAACATGTACCAAAAGTAGAAAGTACTCAATATATGCAGAATTACCCATTTCACAAGTTTTCAAAAGGTATAAAATGTATAAAACATATTTTGAAAATAGCCGATCTACAAGCTCACAATGCGTCGCATCGCGATGCATTGTGAGCTTGTAGATCGGCTATTTTCAAATGGTCGAAATATATATAGGGCTGAAGTGGTTAATGTATAATTTGTAATAATAATAAAAATCTACAAAGTAACTAGTTACTAAAGTTTTCAAATAATTGTAGTGGAGTAGAAGTATAATATTTGCCTCTGAGATGTAGTGGAGTAGAAGTAAACGTAGTGAAAATTGGAAATACTCTAGTAAAGTAAAAAAAATACCTCAAAATTGTGCTTAAGTACAGCACTTGAGTAAATGTACTTAATTACTTTACACCACTGGTCTTACCCGCTGCGCCTCCATGTTCCTGATCCACTTCAGAGCTTGACCTTGTGGGTCCACCATCAACGGCCATCTACACACACACACACACACACACGTTGGTAATACTATAATTATAAAAAATGCAGGACGTCAATTTTATGGACACTAAAGTCTGAGTCATATTTGGATGTGTGCCTACAAGGTAAAAATTTGGCTATTTTCAGCTATGTCACAGCGGCGGCAACTATAAGCATACATCGGGTAAAACTCTTAACCACAACCCCTAAACGTAAATGCCTTAACCTATAAACTGGATCTTTCCCTAAATGTGAGACCTATAACTTCCTGGACATTGTCTATTTCTCAAATTCTACTACACTTGTCGGGAGATTTGCCCCTCACAAGTATAGTAACACGCGCGCACGTGCGCCCACGCACGCACGCACGCACACACGCACGCACGCACACGCACATGCACATGCACACACACACAAACACACAGCGTCGTGCTGAGACAGGGTCCAGTGATGTGTACTTAACATGTCACTTTTATTGTGTTATATTAATGTCAGGAGTGTCATTTTATCTGCTCCAGATGTACCGTCTCATTTGTCACAGCTACTTTAACGTCTCCTTCCTGAGCACAGCCAAATCTCAGCGGGCTGATGGCGCGACGCAATTATCTTTTTATTTGTTGTTGTTGACGGGCGGAAAAAACATCGAGGCTTGTTAATTTAGCTGAATATATAAGATAATGGCTAACAAGAGACCGCAGCTGAGCTTTTCACCGGGCAATAATTGAAGACATATCGTTGCCGTCGGGCAGAAACCTCCACATTTCAACAATTTATGTTTTTTTCTTAAATTAACGCCCTACTTCATCAAGAGTGTCACACAAAAGTAGTGAAATAGACAATCTACAAGCTCATAACTCGTTGCGTCAGGGCGCGTTGTGAGCTTGTAGATCGGCTATTTTTACTGTTTTTGAAATAATTAAAAAAGGAACGGTTTTTGGACATACAAGGATTCCACCCAACAGCAAAGATATAGGCCTATTGCAGTGGCGCGGGAAGGGGGGGGGCTATGGGGGCTGCAGCCCCCCTGGTGATGGGAGCAGCCCCCCTGGTGATGGGAAGAAAAAAAAAAAAAGAAAAAAAAAAGTTTTATTTTATTTTATTTTTTATAATATATATATATTTTATGGATCATAGCAGTCTGTTACGGTCATGGATGAACTTCAACCTGGTGTTTACACTGTCTTTCTGCCTTTTTGTGTGGGGAAAAACACAGAAACCCCCCAAAAAATCGCAAAAAAATCGCGCGCCCGCGCTTCACGCGGGCGCGCGGAGTCCCCCCCGACGCACAGCCCCCCTAGGTATTAAGGACTTCCCGCGCGCCTGGCCTATTGTTTGTGGACATTGCCCTCTGTAGTGTACGTTTTTAGATATCATTACTTTGCATCTGCACTTTAAATGTGTCGCCCATTGCTTAAAATGACATCTTTGGGGAACAGATGCCCTTTAAAAGTTACACCATTGTATTGTTGATCCACAGGAACCCTCGCAGAAAAATAGCAGATCTACAAGCTCATGAGCTTGTAGATCTGCTATTTTTGAAAAATCTTGAACATTAAGTGCAAATCAAACATTTGTAACTGAAATCTTTGCTTGGGGGGGGGGGGGGTCCCTGGAACAAAACAGTTTGGGATTTCTAAATCCTAATAGTATGTTGCTATATCAGTGGTGGTCCAACTTTTCCTCGTCAAGGACCGCCAAAATGATATGTATTTGGCGGACCCCCCATCTCAAAATGTGTTGTTCCAGGGACACCCAGAAGCACAGATCAGAGTTTAAAAAAAAAAAGCTTTAAAACGTATACATATTCACTCGGTGCGGCGCTACAAGCTTGTATATCTGCTATTTTTGAATAGCCAAAGAAATCTTAAAATTACACAGATGCGTTCCGGGTCTTAACTCTTTCATTGCCCAAAACGGGAATTCCCGTCCGATGCTACTATGGCTATCATGGCCACGGACGGAAATGACGAAATTATAAAAAAAATATATATATATATATATATTTTTTTTTTGGTCTTGTTTTTTTTTATCTCAAAGGAACTAGGAGATAACGCTATCCAAAAAATTGCTGCTCCATTCACTTCAATGTTAAAAATTAAACGGAGGAAAAATGCACATTTTTCGTGGCACTGGGACGACACAGTCTGAAATAAGTGTGGCAATGAAAGAGTTAATGGATTAAAGGATAGAGAGAGTAGTGCTATTGGCAAATGTGATTTTGTCTACTGCTTCACTGAAAGTTGTTTGTGTTTTGCACTTTAAGGTCCTTGCACACTGGTGCGTCTTTTCGTTGCGTTTTTTTTTTTTTCATTGTTTTTTCAATTTTTTTCATTGTTGTAAAAAAAACGCAACGAAAAGACGCACCAGTGTGCAAGGACCTTTAAGTGGATATTGTGTTCACGTGTGTGTTGTGTGTCATATACAGTATATGTACATATTGTTTTTCTATTGTTCGTCTATTATAAGAATGCTCGCTCTTGGCCAGGTCAATCTTGGAAAAAGAGATTTGAATCTCAATTAGTATTTTATAACCTGGTTAAATAAAGGATATGATGACGATCGACAACAGACCACCTGACAGACTCAGACATGAGTCAAACCAGAGTGGAATCAAACCAGGGTATTAAATGACTTCCAATGTATTACCAGAAGCAGATAGGTTCTCTGAAATGGTTTACTTATCTCTACAACTGGGAGGAAAGTTTCTCGTAACTGCAACAAGCCTTCTGTTAAAGAAAATACTGGATTGTAGAATATGATTTTGATTTGACCCCCGATTTTTAAAGAGCATAACCTTCAAACGGTGCTGGCAAAAAAAGCACAAAAGTATAGCTGCTTATTTGGGCTTGCTTCCTAAGGTTGTTTAAACCAACCATTTTCATGTCAAGGACCGCCAGTTTGTATTTTGTCCACGGACACATTTTTTTCAACGACCTCTATACACGATTTGAGTTGTAAAAATAATTCAAGGAACCCTGATGGCCTCCCACAAAATTTCCTACACTACCTATGTGTGACTGTGTGTGTGTGTGTGTGTGTGTGTGGGACTGTGTGCATGTGTGTGACTGTGTGTGTGTGTGTGTCTGTGTGACTGTGTGTGTGTGTGTGTGTGTGACTGTGTGTGTGACACTGTGTGTGTGAGACTGTGTGTGAGACTGTGTGTGCGTGCGTGTGTGTGTGTGTGTGTGTGTGTGTGTGTGTGTGTGTGTGTGTGTGTGTGTGTGTGTGTGTGTGTGTGTGTGTGTGTGTGTGTGTGTGTGTGTGTGTGTGTGTGTGTGTATGTGTGACTGTGTGTGTGTGTGTGTCTGTGTGTCTGTGTGACTGTGTGTGTCTGTGTGGCTGTGTGTGTCTGTGTGTGTCTGTGTGTGTGTGTGTGTGTGTGTGTGTGTGTGTGTGTGTGTGTGTGTGTGTGTGTGTGTGTCTGACCGGTTGCAGCGGGTGACGATGACAGCGTTCTCGGTGGAGAAGGCGTCACTCAGCAGGCCCTGTGAGTTCCACTGTCTGATCCCCGCCGCGTCCGACAGGAACGAGGAGAAAGTGAACTGTGGAGAGCAGGGCACCTCTAAGTCACACACCTGGAGAGAGAGAGAGAGAGAGAGAGAGAGAGAGAGAGAGAGAGAGAGAGAGAGAGAGAGAGAGAGAGAGAGAGAGAGAGAGAGAGAGACACACACACACACACACAGATTGTTAAATAAAACAGTGATTCTCAAACTTCAATTTCAATGACTACCCAGTTGGATATGGGGCCACAGACCCCCATAATTCTTCTGAGAGTTGCCATTCTTTAAGGGTCCATTTGGTTCCTAGCTATCAGTAATTTAGCTGGGGACCACCTGGAACCCCCTCAACGACCCATGGGGGTCCCCAAACCCCACTTTGCGAACCGCTCAAATAGAGCAAATGGTGCGATGTGAGCTTGTAAATCTGCTATTTTTTGCCATTTTGAAAGATTCACAAAAAAATAAATCAATATATATATATATATATATTTTGCCAACTATAACTAAATAGGCTTAAACTGGTTAAAATATGTTTTATAGGATAGTATAGAATTTTCGCACAATGTACTGTGTAATTATTCTTAACTTTCTGTATATATTGCAATCATAATATGTGGTCCCAAGGCATTCCTGGACTGGTCTCAAGAAACAGGATTTGGCAACCGGTGAAGCGTTATTATGCCTTTGTCATCTTCTCTGTTTGTTTTTGGGGGTGAGATGTTCTCATTAGCACCCTGGGGGGGTACCAGCCCCGTCAAGCACACATTTATGTGATGTTTTCACTGTTTGTTGTTTTAATCACTGCTGTGCATTCTAAAGTAAACCAAACCCCACAGCACCGAGAGGTGGGAGTTTGTAGAGATGAAAGAGAGAGAGAGAGAGAGAGAGAGAGAGAGAGAGAGAGAGAGAGAGAGAGAGAGAGAGAGAGAGAGCAGAGAGTAATATACAGTAGAGTACCGAAGTCCTGACGTCACTCCCTGGCTACCCCTGGGTCATGGAAGTATGTTTTTCTATTGAAATTCCAAAAGGGAAATCTTAGATTGCTTCATGTAAAGAACTGTGTTCCAAAAATAAACACATCAGCCCCGCGATTCCGTCAGGTGTGTGAGACCTCTGTGTCGTTTATTGTATGGAGTTACATTTGATAACGTCTGTGTTTGGAGAATTCGTTTGCATAAATTAGTGCCTTTTCGCCGTCAGCTGCATGCTTCTAATGATGAGTAAAATCTCGTCCCGGCTGATTCGTTTATTTTTGGAACACAGTTCGTATATGACTCATATATGATTTCCCTATGGGAATTCCGATACAAAGAAAAATAACTCCAGGGGGCTATAGCGGCCTTTAAACAGCAGTGATGTCAGACTTCTGTCTGACGTAATCTACACATCCTACCTGGGTCGCGTTTTCCCCCCATTCTGAATTCCCATAGATGTGTTTAATATCGCATAAAAACAAGAGCTGTGTTCCAAAAATAAACAAATGATCCCGGCGGTTTGACTCATATGGATATGAAGCAGCAACTGACGGTGAGAAAACGCTAATGTTACTTCCGCCGAATTAGCAACATTTTCACCAGAAACAGACTGTATCTAATATGAGTGACTGACTATCATAAACGATACAGAACCACCCTCCCCCTTGACAATATCGCTGAGACAGTTTGTTTATTTTTGGACCACAATTCTTATATGAGACGATTCTAAGATGACCCAATGTTATTCTCCATAGAGAAAACACTTCTACGACCCAGGGGATGAACGAGTGACGTCAGGACTTCTGTACTCTATTAGGAGGAGGCTATTTTGCAGGGTTCTTTTCAAGATATGGTTTTGTGGTCGTGATTACAAGGTGAAAATTAAATCCATTAACCAAAACTGGGTGGGGAGGAACTTGAACTTGTCCCAGAGTTCAAGTACCTCGGAGTCATACTAGACTCAACCCTAACTTTTAAAAAACATGTGAAGAAAGTCACAAATACGATTAAATTCAACCTTCAAAATTTTAAACAAATTAGACCCTTCCTGACAGTTGGAGCTGCCAGATCGTATCTTCACTGTATGATCCTATCACACATTGAGTACTGTTTTACAAACTGGTCTTGCACAGGCGTGACGATCCTAAAACCCATCGAACAGCTCTACAAAAGTGCGCTCAAGGTGTTTGACAGGAAGCCTCACTCTTATCATCATTGTAACATACTCAGGAGGCTAAATTTTTTTAGCTTCGACAATTTCAAAAAGTTCAAACAGGTTGGGGTCATATACAAGACCTTACATGGTCTGTGCCCGCCCCCCCTAAGGGAATTCATTAAAAGGAAGCCTGAAAGAGGAATCAGTACCAGAGCAACCACTCGAGGAGATTGTGAAGTGCCGCACCGGCAAACAACCTTCGGTCAAAATGTCCTCTCAGTACAGGGTTGTGTAGCATGGAATGGCCTTCCTCTACATATAAGGGATTGTGCTACATTTCCATCTTTTAAATTCAATGTGAAAAGATGGTTGCTTGAAAACCAAAGCTGCAACCATTTGTGATCATATTTTAGTTTTTTTTAGGCTATGTGATGTAATGTAGTTGTATTTCACCATTTGTCTGTTTTCTGATGTTATTGTTTTTCTGTTTTTCTGTTTTGTGTGAGGACTGCGGATGAAAATTAGCATCTTTGCTAAATCCGGTGTATTTACGTTCATGTGACGTTCATTAATATGCTCTGTCCTGTCTAAATAAACAAATAAAGTAAAAAGTAAAGTAAATGAACTCTAGTGCATTGGTTCTCAAAGTGGGGTCTGGGGACCCCCATGGGTCCTTGGGGGGGGGGGGGGGGGTACCAGGGGGTCCCCAACAAAACTAGTTAATATGGCATCACAATAATTTTAACCACTTTAACCATATTTTATACTTTGGCTATTAAAAAAAAGCAGATATACAAGCTCATAGCCCTATGAGCTTGTAGATCTGCTATTTTTATAAAAAAAAAGCCCGGCACAAAAATGTTGTTTGAGACAGGGGGGCCGCAGCCAAAGAAAAACCCCATCATTTTGGGGGTCCTTGACATGAAGAAGTTCGAGAACCACTGCTCTAGTGTTCCTATTCTGGGCATGTGGAGAAAGATTATGGGGCACGTTTCTGTGTGTGTGTGTGTGTGTGTGTGTGTGCGTGTGTGTGTGTGTGTGAGATCACCTCCTTCATCCATATGTCCATCAGCTGCTCTCTGTAGCTGGAGGGGAAGGGTCCCAGGTAGGACAGGAAGGAGGCCGCCAGCAAACAGTCTCCCACCAGGAAGCCCATGTTCACCTCCAGAGCCTGAACACCAACACACACACACACACACACACACACACACACACACACACACACACACACACACACACACACACACACACACACACACACACACACACACACACACACACACACACACACACACACACACACACACACACACACACACGTTTTATGTGTGCATGCATAATGTCTATGTTATACCTGTCCACACACATGTTTTTGCATAATCGTCTCTGTTGGGTGGAAACCTCATGTCCAAAAAAACTATTACTTTTCAGGATTGAAATTCAAAAGTATCAAAAGTAGCAGATCTACAAGCACAAAACGCGTCGCTTCGCGCCACGTTTCGAGCTTGTAGATCTGCTACTTTTGATGTTTGTGTGTGACGCTGTAATACGATCGAGTAGGGCGTTGATTTACGAAAAAACACAAAACAAGTTAAAATGTGGAGATATGGGGTTTCTGCCCGACAACAACGATATGCATATGTGTGCGTACATTGATGAATGTTTGTGGTTGCGTGTGCGTGTGCGTGTGTATGTGCGTGTGCGTGTGCGTGTGTGTGTGTGTGGGCGAATAACCCATTAAGACCGGGAACGCTTCTGAGTCATTTTCAGATGTATTTGGCTATTCAGAAAATAGCAGATCTACAAGCTCATAGCGCGGCACCGAGTGCCGCGCTATGAGCTTGTAGATCTGCTATATTCAGAAACATTTTGAAAATATGCATATAAAAAAAAAAATATATATATATATGTTTTATATAAAAAGTAGTGGTAAGTGTGTGTGTGTGTGTGTGTGTGTGTGTGTGTGTGTGTGCATGTGTGTGTCGTACAGCCGCGGCCTCCTCCCAGCGCACTCCCTCCTCAGCCAGACCAGACACCAGCCTAGCGGCTCGGTCCAGCTTGAGCTCCATGTCTGTGGACTCTGCCTTCAGCTTCTCCTTCATGGACGACTTCTCACTGTACTGAGCCTTCAGCTGCTCCAGCTGCTCCCCCACCTACACACACACACACACACACACACACACACACACACACACACACACACACACACGTGTATAGCATTGGTTCTCAAAGTGGGGTCCGGGTACCCCCAGGGGTCCTGGGGGGAGTACCAGGGGGTCCCCATCAAAATTTGTTAATAAAGCGTCACAATCATTTTAACCACTTTAACCATATTTTATACTTTGGCTATTCAAAAATAGCAGATCTACAAGATCATAGCACGGCACTCGGTGCCGCGCTATGAGCTTGTAGATCTGCTATTTAAAAAAAATCTTTGCTTCTGGGGGTCCCTGGAACAAATACATATCATTATGGGGGTCCTTGACATGAAAAAGTTTGAGAACCCCTGGTGTATAGGACGGCACACATGCATGTGCATGCATACAGACGCACACAAACAAGGTGTGCTCACATATGCAAAGAACATGGAAATGCATGCATACATAAGTACATAAACACACGCACTCGAGTGCGCACGCGCACGCGCACACACACACACACACACACACACACACACACACACAGCTTAAATATGCATGACCTTTACAATGCTATCATCCATCATCTCACCCACACACTGTAAAGGTGAAACCATAATTCCCATCCTCATTATGTTTCCGCTGATAATGTGTTTGTTTACAGTGTGTGTGGAAAGCACTATACAACTCAGTACAGCAGTGGTGGAAGAAGTACTCAAGATATTTTACTTAAGTAAAAGTAGCAATACCACAACATAAAAAACACTCTGTTACAAGTAAAAGGCCTGTGCTCAAAATGTTACTTAATTAAAAGTACAAAAGTATTGGCATCAAAATATACTTAAAGTACCAAAAGTTAAAGTACAACATTTTTGAAAATAGCAGATCTACAAGCAACGCGTCGCAGTAAAGTAAAGTAAAAAATACATCAAATTGCAATTAAGTACAGTACTTATAAAAATGTAAATGTAAATGTACTTAGTTACTTTACACCACTGCAATACAGTACCTCAGTCAGTTTGTGCTGGTATATATAATATTTATTGCGTAGATAGAGTACTGTACCTCAGTCAGTTTGTGCTGGTGTATATAATATTTATTGCGTAGATAGAGTACTGTACCTCAGTCAGTTTGTGCTGGTATATATAATATTTATTGCGTAGATAGAGTACTGTACCTCAGTCAGTTTGTGCTGGTGTATATCATATTTATTGCGTAGATAGAGTACTGTACCTCAGTCAGTTTGTGCTGGTGTATATAATATGTATTGAGTAGATAGAGTACTGTACCTCAGTCAGTTTGTGCTGGTATATATAATATTTATTGCGTAGATAGAGTACTGTACCTCAGTCAGTTTGTGCTGGTATATATAATATTTATTGCGTAGATAGAGAACTGTACCTCAGTCAGTTTGTGCTGGTGTATATAATATTTATTGAGTAGATAGAGTACTGTACCTCAGTCAGTTTGTGCTGGTATATATAATATTTATTGCGTAGATAGAGTACTGTACCTCAGTCAGTTTGTGCTGGTATATATAATATTTATTGCGTAGATAGAGAACTGTACCTCAGTCAGTTTGTGCTGGTGTATATAATATTTATTGAGTAGATAGAGTACTGTACCTCAGTCAGTTTGTGCTGGTGTATATAATATTTATTGAGTAGATAGAGTACTGTACCTCAGTCAGTTTGTGCTGGTGTATATAATATTTATTGCGTAGATAGAGTACTGTACCTCAGTCAGTTTGTGCTGGTATATATAATATTTATTGCGTAGATAGAGTACTGTACCTCAGTCAGTTTGTGCTGGTATATATAATAATTATTGCGTAGATAGAGTACTGTACCTCAGTCAGTTTGTGCTGGTGTATATCATATTTATTGCGTAGATAGAGTACTGTACCTCAGTCAGTTTGTGCTGGTGTATATAATATGTATTGAGTAGATAGAGTACTGTACCTCAGTCAGTTTGTGCTGGTATATATAATATTTATTGCGTAGATAGAGTACTGTACCTCAGTCAGTTTGTGCTGGTGTATATAATATTTATTGAGTAGATAGAGTACTGTACCTCAGTCAGTTTGTGCTGGTGTATATAATATTTATTGAGTAGATAGAGTACTGTACCTCAGTCAGTTTGTGCTGGTATATATAATATTTATTGCGTAGATAGAGTACTGTACCTCAGTCAGTTTGTGCTGGTATATATAATATTTATTGAGTAGATAGAGTACTGTACCTCAGTCAGTTTGTGCTGGTGTATATAATATTTATTGCGTAGATAGAGTACTGTACCTCAGTCAGTTTGTGCTGGTATATATAATATTTATTGCGTAGATAGAGTACTGTACCTCAGTCAGTTTGTGCTGGTATATATAATATTTATTGCGTAGATAGAGTACTGTACCTCAGTCAGTTTGTGCTGGTGTATATCATATTTATTGCGTAGATAGAGTACTGTACCTCAGTCAGTTTGTGCTGGTGTATATAATATTTATTGAGTAGATAGAGTACTGTACCTCAGTCAGTTTGTGCTGGTGTATATAATATTTATTGAGTAGATAGAGTACTGTACCTCAGTCAGTTTGTGCTGGTATATATAATATTTATTGCGTAGATAGAGTACTGTACCTCAGTCAGTTTGTGCTGGTATATATAATATTTATTGAGTAGATAGAGTACTGTACCTCAGTCAGTTTGTGCTGGTATATATAATATTTATTGCGTAGATAGAGTACTGTACCTCAGTCAGTTTGTGCTGGTGTATATAATATTTATTGAGTAGATAGAGTACTGTACCTCAGTCAGTTTGTGCTGGTGTATATAATATTTATTGAGTAGATAGAGTACTGTACCTCAGTCAGTTTGTGCTGGTATATATAATATTTATTGCGTAGATAGAGTACTGTACCTCAGTCAGTTTGTGCTGGTATATATAATATTTATTGAGTAGATAGAGTACTGTACCTCAGTCAGTTTGTGCTGGTATATATAATATTTATTGCGTAGATAGAGTACTGTACCTCAGTCAGTTTGTGCTGGTGTATATAATATTTATTGAGTAGATAGAGTACTGTACCTCAGTCAGTTTGTGCTGGTGTATATAATATTTATTGCGTAGATAGAGTACTGTACCTCAGTCAGTTTGTGCTGGTGTATATAATATTTATTGCGTAGATAGAGTACTGTACCTCAGTCAGTTTGTGCTGGTGTATATAATATTTATTGAGTAGATAGAGTACTGTACCTCAGTCAGTTTGTGCTGGTGTATATAATATTTATTGAGTAGATAGAGTACTGTACCTCAGTCAGTTTGTGCTGGTATATATAATATTTATTGCGTAGATAGAGTACTGTACCTCAGTCAGTTTGTGCTGGTATATATAATATTTATTGAGTAGATAGAGTACTGTACCTCAGTCAGTTTGTGCTGGTATATATAATATTTATTGCGTAGATAGAGTACTGTACCTCAGTCAGTTTGTGCTGGTATATATAATATTTATTGAGTAGATAGAGTACTGTACCTCAGTCAGTTTGTGCTGGTGTATATAATATTTATTGAGTAGATAGAGTACTGTACCTCAGTCAGTTTGTGCTGGTATATATAATATTTATTGAGTAGATAGAGTACTGTACCTCAGTCAGTTTGTGCTGGGCCTGGGCCAGAGAGGCCTGCTTCTCAGCCAGCTGAGCTGTGGCTCCTCTCAGCAGGGCTCGCTTGGGCTCCACCACCCTGTAGACACGCCCATACACCTGACACACACACACACACACACACACGTACAGTATGTGAGTGCGACAGTTAATCCTACTAATCACTTTAATTGATTGTAAGAAATAATCCATTTGAATGAACTAATCCAGTGGTTCTCAAACTTTTTCATGTCAAGGACCCCCAAAATGATATGTATTTGGCTGCCGACCACCATCTGAAAATAGTTTGAGCCAGGGACCCCCAGAATTGAAGATTTGTGAACATTTTTGTCCGTCCCACCCCCCCATGGACCCCTGGGGGTCCCCGGACCCCACTTTGAGAACTACTGAAATATTCAACTTTGGGGGAAAAAGAAAATGCGTCATAATAGGCGACCAACATTTTCTTTTTTAAACAGTGAAAATAGCTGATCTACAAGCTCACAAGTTGTGAACTTAAATCAAGTTGATAGTGTTTAAAGATACAGTACAGTCCACTGAAAAGCTGTTTTTTTGTGTGTGGCGAGGAACCAAACCAAAAATATGCTTTATTCTTTATGTACTACTGTATGTTATGTAAGACATACCGAAACAAATCATTTGAATGTTGAATGTTTTCCAAGCTGGTTGTGTGTTCTTGTAACAGATGGCTTATTGTTGTCAAGTTTCCCAGAATGATAGAACTACTGTTGTTGTGACAATATTATGACAAAATCCCCCCCTGAGAAGCTATCCTCCTGGTAATCAACATAATTAAAATGTTTCAGATAAACCAATTTGCTCCTGGTAATAAAAATGATGTAATTTAACCCTTTAAGACCGGGAACACATCTGTGCCATTTTAAGATTTATTTGGCTATTCAAAAATAATAGATATACATAGCTTGTAGATCTGCTATTTTTGAAAATAATTATGAAAATGTGTGCAAATCTTTGAAAATGTATTTTTTAAAGCGAACATTTTTTACTCAGTAACAACTTCTGGGGGTCCCTGGAACAAAATATTTTGAGATGGGGGATGGGGGTCCACGGCCAAAAACATTTGAGTTACAAATATTTGCTTTCAAAATATACTGTATATATAAGATTTGCACATATTTTCCACGATTTTTCCAAAAAATAGCAGATATACAAGCTATGAGCTTGTATGAGGTTGTATATTTTTGAATAGCCCAAAAAATTCTAAAGAATGTTCCCGATCTGAATGGGTTAATACCCGATTTGAAGAGAGAATCAATGGATTCCCATCATCATCATAACGCAGCAATCTGCACAGTGCACTATTATCTGACACATTCAGCAAAATTAGAATGACTCAGTGGTTTGTACAAAGATTACCCTCTCTGCTGAGCACTTGGTGATAAAATATATATTTTCTTATTATTTATAATTTGTTTCAGCTGGTATTTAATTTGTGAGACGGCCTGTGAAGAAGGTGGAACAGCAGACGCTAAACAGGGATGGGATGATAATAGTCCTCGTCGTTTATCGCGATGCAAAACGCTCACAATAATCATATCACGCAGATTCTAATTAATTGTGAAATGTTCCTTCATCATAATGTTCTTGGACAGCTGTTTTCCCTGTCTACACCAAGGGGCTAGCATACAGGTTGTAAATTGAGGCTATATAGGAAGTGACAGTTCATATGAATGGCCTGTAGTCTCGCCGTTTCACCCCTGCTGGTGTCAGAAGCAATTAGGCTCTATTCAAGCGAATGGTTTTTTTGCCGAACTTTACACTTGATTTTATTGCCTTAATAAACATTGTCATAAATACTTTATGCTTCCAGTCGCTAGTTTAAACGCTTTTTTCAATCACCATGATACTGTATGTGTTTTGGTAAATTATGGTCCCATTTATTAAAAAAATTATGATAAAGTATGCCGTAGGAGGGGCGTGGCTACCTTGTGATGATTTGATTGACAAGCTACACAACCAATAGCATTAATTCCCCACCCCCGCTCTGGTCCCAACCAATAGCATTATTTTCCGAGTCCATTTTTTCATATTTTGGCCACAATAACCATGACATGAAATGTTCATAAAGGCCCATACCTAACTAGAAAAAGCCAACACGAGACACAACGTGTTGTGAGCTTGTAGATCGTGTATTTTTGATTAACGTTCACCCCGAAAAAGCGAGGCTAGGGTGCATGTGGTTAACCAAAATGTGTGTGTGTGTGTGTGTGTGTGTGTGTGTGTGTGTGTGTGTGTGTGTGTGTGTGTGTGTGTGTGTGTGTGTGTGTGTGTGTGTGTGTGTGTGCGCACGCATTGGTGACACTAAAGTGTCCCATCTCTCTCTCTCACCTCCATGGCTCTGACCCACATGCAGAGGGACTTGGAAGCCAGAGACACTCTGCCGATGATGTCTGGCTGGAAGTCTGACTGGTAGCAGTACTGGGCGATCTTCCTCAGCACCAGGTCCGAGATGTTGTCCTTGTCAAAGTGCACCAGGGTGTTGATGAAGTTGCCCTCGCCTGTAACGGGTGCAACAAGTTCATCAAATGCATTAAGTTCATAAAAACTAGAAAGACAAACAAAAATCAATAGTCGATTAATTTGTAAAATTATCGATTCATAATCAATCCTGATTTTGGACATGTCATGGTGTACAAGACGGTGGAGAGACCAGCTATGTAGTATGGTTTAGAGCAGGGGTCTTCAATGTTTTTTAAGGCCAAGGACCCCCTAGCTGAGAGAGAGATGAAGCAGGGACCCCCACTATTGTATAAAATTGTGTTGCAGATTAAACTTTTTCATATCATAGACTTGTTTGACAACACCATCATTGTGTAGTGTTGTGTTGGATTCATGTTAATGTGTATTTTCAGACAGTAAAAACCACTTAACCCCAAGAAAAAAAACCTTTGCTGCAGATAGCCGATCTACAAGCTCACAACGCCTCGCAGCGCGAGACGTTGTGAGCTTGTAGATCTGCTATTTGTTGTACCCCTCAGAAAAGGGATGCTAGGGTTGAAGTGGTTAATGTAAAAAAGAATCCTATCACACAAATATTTGGCGGACCCCCTGTAGTAACTCTGGGGACCCCTAGGGGTCCCGGACCCCCTATTGAAGACCCCTAGTTTAGAGACAGGGGAAAATTTTGAAAATACAGGGAGCAGAGCTGGAGGTAGCAGAGACTCAAATGTTGAGGTTCTCTCTGGGAGTAACAAGGATGGATAGGATCAGGAACGAGTACATCAGAGGGACAGCGCATGTTAGATGTTTTGGAGATAAAGCCAGAGGCCAGACTGAGATGATTTATACATGTACAGAGGAGGAACAGTGAGTATATGGGTAGAAGGATGCTGAGGTTGGAACTACCAGGCAGGAGGCCTATAGAGGAAGACCAAAGAGGAGATTTATGGATGTAGTGAAAGAAGACATGAATTTAGTTGGTGTGAGAGAAGAGGAGGCAGAGGACAGGGTGAGATGGAGGCAGATGATTCGCTGTGGCGACCCCTGAAGGGAACGGCCGAAAATAATTCCATTTTTTAAAATAATGGCTACAATGTAGCCTGACAGCGTGTCACGGGTTCGAGTCCCGACGGCCTTTGCTGCGTGTCTCTCTCCCCATTTTCAAAAAATCTTTAAAAATAAATAAATAAATGATGAAAATAGCAGATCTACAAGCTCACAATGGGTCGCGAAGCGACACTTTAAGCTTCTAGATCTGCTCTTTTATCTATTATTAAGTATAAAATAAGGCTTAGGAGGTTAATCGATTTCATCGAAATGTAAAGAAATTATATGCGCTTCTTGATTATTGATTAATCATGAACGTATTCGACAGAATAATTACTAAGCAAATCCCCTCTGTCGGGGGGGAAACCTCACGTCCAAAACTGTCCAAAACTCAAGCTTGCAGATCTGCAACTTTTGATACTTTTGTGTGACTCTGTAGTATGATCAAGTAGGGCATTAAATTACGAGAAGTTAGGATATATCGATAGTTGCAACTCACCTGCCCACAAAATACAATGAGGGCATGTCAAGGGCTATAACCAATCTCACAATCTCTGCTCCTCTCTCTCTCTCCGTTTGATTAATTTACCAAATCTTGTCATTTTCATTTCACCAACATCTTTCTCCCACAGTCCTCCCCCCTAAGAACCTCTGTGTGATTTATCCCTTTTATGTTTTGGGATTTAAATAATGCAGCTGTGTGCTTTCATTCACCCAAAAACCTCAATCTGTCTCTTTGCACCCCAATTTCCGCCCCCCCCCCACCCCTCATTCCAATTTACTCCTCCCCTAAATCCATCCATCCGTCTCTCACCCAGCTGTCTCTTGGCCTCGGTCCAGGTGGGCTCCTTGCCCAGGAGGGTCATCACTGCCATCATCACCGTCTCCACCAGCGCGGGGGGGCGCCCGTACGACTTGATCTCCGTCAGGTCCTTCTTGTTCAGAGACTCCAGGGCCTGCGGAGTCAGAAAAGAGAAAGTTGTGTTTTAAAAGAAATAAGAGTGGCAGCAGACCTGCAGTTTTCTGGGTGTTTGTTCCAGATAATGTGGTGCATAAAAACTAAATGCCGCTTCCCCACGTTTATTTGAGGTTGTAGGAACAGAAAGCAGACCTTTCCCCAGATGACCTGAGAGGTCTGGATGGTTCATGATATGGTACAAGATCAGAAATGTATTTTGGCCCTAAACCATTAGACACAGTAGTATTTTGAAATACATTCTTTGACACAGTGTAAAGATTTAAGAACTGGGGCCCTATTTTTGCGCAAGCCATCCCCAATGCAATCTTACGCTCTCTCCCTCCCTTTCCATGGAAGAGCGACGTTGCCTTGGAATAAAATTATATTGATGCACGGAATGGAGTCGAGCAGCAGCGTTCTGAATCAACTGCAGTCGTCTGATGGATTTTTTTTAGGGAGACCTGTAAAGACACCGTTACAGTGGTCAAGTCTACTGAAGATGAATGCATGGACGCACGTTTTCCTAGATCCTGCTGAGAAATAAGTCCATTAACCCGTGCTATAGTTTTTGAGGTGATAGTAGGCTGATTTTGTGATTGCGTTAATGTGTCTGTTTAAATTTGGGTCAGAGTCCATGGGCGCTGACTTTTAATCCGTCTTTCTCGGCTCCAATAAACTATTACTTCGAAACGCGGCACGAAGCTACGCGCTTTGAGCTTGTAGATCTGCTACTTTTGATTCTTTTGAATTTGAATCCCGAAAAGTAACAGTTTTAGGCATATGAGGTTTCCACCCGACAGAGACGGTATCAATTTAGGGGTCCTTGACATGAACAAGTTTGAGAAGCACTGCATTAGTGAGACAACTTTACTTCCACTATACACGCGGAACTACAGCGAAGCGCACACGCTGCAGGTTGAAGGCAAACACGCCACAGCAGATGTACCAAGTACAAAGTCTTAGCGGATCAAACATCACACATGGGAATCGGAGGCAATTAGACGGCAGACACAGACAGCACATAAAAACCCATCAAAATGACACAAAGACGCATCCCGGAGGGTCTCGAGTTGACAACATGACACAGACAGTCGCCAAATTTCAATACTCTAACTTCTATCCTCACATCCTCCACTCAAGTGAATCATATAAATCGGTGACACAAAATAAATTATACATGGGTTTTGGGTTTTTTTTCTCCCCAATTTAGTTGCTACACCACTTGATTCCTCCCACACACATTTATGTGTGTTGTTGTCACTGCTGTCGTATCCTGGCTCACCTGCCAGCAGTGGTGGAAAAAAGTACTCAAATGTTTTACTTAAGTAAAAGTATCAATGCTGCAATGTAGAAATACTCTGTTACAAGTAAAAGTCCGGAATTCCAAATGTACTGGAGTAAAAGTACAAAAGTATTGGCATCAAAATCTACTTAAAGTACCAAAAGTAAAAGTACTAAAATGTTTGAAAATAGCAGATTTACAAGCTCACAACGAGTCACAACACGTCACGATTGTGAGCTTGTAGATCTGCTATTTTCAAATAGCCTATGTATAAAATAGGGCTAAAGGGGTTAATGTATGTTTTATAATATAATAATTTATATCTGCAAAGTAACTAGTAACTAAGGTTTTCAAATAATTGTAGTGGAGTAAAAGTACAATTTATCTGAGATGTAGTGGAATAGAAGTAAAAGTACTGAAAATTAGAAATACTCCAGTAAAGTAAAAATATACCTCAAAATTGTACTTAAGTACAGTACTTGAGTACAGTACATGTACTTAGTTACTTTACACCACTGCATATAATTTAACGAAGGTATTGTAATTTTGACAATAGTGACACGCCACCTTCATGGCTTCCTCCAGCGCGGGCAGCGCCACCTCCAGGTCCCGCTGTGCGTTCTCAGCCATGGTCTTACACTTCACCTCCTCTGCAGCGATCTTCTCACTGTGGGCACTCACCACCTGCACGCACGCACGCACGCACGCACGCACGCACGCACGCACGCACGCACGCACGCACGCACGCACGCACACACACACACACACACACACACACACACACACACACACACACACACACACACACACACACACACACACACACACACACACACACACACACACACACACACACACACTTTAACAATTTATTCATACTGTACAAGGACACAAATATTAAAGGTAGAGTTAAGGTTACATTCACAAAATCATGGCATATGTCTTCATGATACAATAAGCATGTCACTCAGTGATCTATGGGTATAAGTAACAGCGTTTCCGCCATATATGACGGATGCCAATTTTGAATGACCTTAATTGGTCATAAAATCTTTCTCTCTAGGCTAGGGTCAAATGTGCAGGCTATCTCTAATAACCACTTCTCTGGACTCAACCATCAACCACAACAACTTCTGGTATATTAGCTGTCAAAGATGTAAAGATGTCTTGGTTATCACAGCAGCACACAAACGCACGCACACGCACAGACGCACGCACACACACACACACACACACACACACACACACACACACACACACACACACACAATATACGAATAGGTCCACTAATATCTTTGTTGTACAACAGTGTTGTGAGGCAAAAAATAGCCGATAACAGATTGGTTGCATGTTACCATGCGACACTGGCATGTTATGGAGAATACATCACGCAAAAAAATATAATATGCTATGTTTGAGAATGTTCGCCCACAATAGGGACGTCCGGTTTAACGTTCCGTACAATACTTCTGAAAACACAGAAGGATGTTCTCCCTGTGCAGTCTCTTGTCCAAGAGCTCTTCACACTTGAGTTCTGGCAACTGTCCCCTTTTTTATGAGAGAGTTCTTGTTTCAGGTCTCTTTTTTCTGTCTCCTAATGTTGGTTGTGTTCCCATTTGTTACCATACAGTCACCATATATTTGTATGTCTCAGAGTGTCCCAGTAACATGTATTTTTGTGTATTTTGTTGTTGTATCTTTAATATTCAATCTTTTATATTCAATATTTAAGTATGAATAATGAAATGATGAAATGTGCATAATTCACTGTCACACTAAAATAGTGTGTTGGCCACTGGTCAGTAATGGGTAATTATCCACCCCACCCATGCTGATGGGTATACATTGAGGACACTCCCATGTAACGAACACACCTTTGTCCCAGTCCCTATATAAGTGATGAGTGGATTCATTCTCTGTTAAACCCTGAGGAAGACTTCACCGTCGAAACGTTGGTTTCATTTTAAAATAAACATTTTGCATCGTGGCTAAGAGCTGTGCGGCCTCATCCTCTGCCAATACCCGTACGATACTTCTGACAAGGGGTGTCGGGTAAAAAAATTACTGAGGGTCGTGCCATGAGGTATAAATCAGCCTTAGAGCGCATGATAAGCAAGACTCACTTTAACACCACTGTGTTATTGTCCGTCAGTGAGCAAGGTCGCACAAAATTGGAGATTTATCCTCGCCCCCCAAAAGATTAAGGGACACAAAGACCAACTGGGGCTTCTGGTGGTACAAACCGATGGGAGTGATGCAAGGGCCCTCAACTCTGGCCCCATGGGGACCCAGATAGAGGACAGCTGGTGGACCACTCTGATGAGTGATTCAGACGTGGATGCAATTAACCGGCTGGCAACATGGCAAAGCTCACAGTGGCCTGTGTCCACTAGGACCCACATGCTGAGAACAACAATAACATGGGTATTGGCAAGTATGCAGCCAATTTTGTCTTGATTTATTATTTCAACCTGGTGTTCCTATGTTGGGGATGTCATTATAGGCAAAGAAAAACAGAAATAGCAGATCTACAGTACAAGCTCACTAGCTCAGTGTTCAGTGTTAAGTTCATGTGTTTATTGTTTCTTATCTATCAAAATGTTATTTGTGTTTTTTACCTTTCTTTTATACATTAAAAGGTAGGGTAAGTGATATTTTTTTGTTAAATTTAGTATTAACACATCGAGTGCCATAAACGGTCCGGACCGTTTTTGAGGATCCAAACGAGAAGTGCCGAAAACGGTCCGGACCGTTTTTGACCCAATTCTATTTTTATATGAGTGGCCCACGTGGGGCGCTAAAACGAAACTTTGACATCACCCAAGGAGTTTCTGAGAAGAAGAGGCTGGATGTGGCTCCATGTCAAAAATCCTTCCGGTCGGCGTTTTCAATGTTATCTCCTTGACTAAAAGCTTAATATCTCCATTTATTTTTAACGTGGTGGAAATGAGCCGTTTTCGATCGGCGATCACGCTGCAATGGAGGATCGCGTTGGAAATATTATTGTTCCAGGCGTTAGTCGGGACCCTCCGCCGTCTCGCACGCACGCTTTGTTTACATGCACTTCCGCGTCGGGGCTTCTACAGCACGAAACGTATAACGCAAGTGGATGGAAGAAATGCAGGCACTCAACGTATAATATTTTAATAAACCTCTGGCACCCAATGTGTTAAATAGCTCTATATTCTGACAGTCCTCATTGATACCATTCATTGATGAGTGTTTGTTCAGTAACAGGAGTCTCCCTGTCTCTCCAGCTCTTCAGTGAACTGAAATTGCATTTTCAGATTTGGATACAATTTTTTTCCAATCAGGAGAGAGAACTCGCACAGGATACAGATTAAACAAGTTAAATTGGAAGTGGTGACACAAAGAAATGAGCTGACAAAATTGGAACTGGAACAGTATAGAAGCTGATAAATGGGGACTCTCTCCTGATTGGCTGAAAAATTGCAAACCCTGGCCGACTCCAACCTCCATTGCCATTTAAGTAGCAATACCACAATGTAGAAATACTTTGTTATAAGTAAATGTCCTGTGATAAGAATGTTGCTTGATTAAAAGTACAAAAATATTCTCATCAAAATATACTTACAGTACCAGAAGTAAAAGCACTCGTTACGCAAAATGTCCCATTCCATACTTTTTTTGTAAGTAGGCTATTGCACTTGAGTGAATGTACTTAATTACCTTCTGCTGTTCGTCGGCCTCCTTCTTCTGCGTGACGATGACGTCCAGGTACTCGTCACACTGCCTCTGGAAGTCGGCCATGTTCTTTTTAGCGGCGGTCAGCTGCAGGGACATGGCCTCCACCTTGGAGCGCGTGTCGTCTATCTTCAACAGGCCGGTACGGAGCTTGTTCACCTGCTGTCCCAGCTCACTGTGCTTCTCTGACAGCAGCCTGGGTGGACAAACACACACGTAAATGTTTATGTATCGTCGCTGGTCGGGTGTACAAACCTTATACGTACCAAACCGTTGCCTTTTTTTTTGGGGGGGGGGGGTAGTGAAATTAGCCGAACTGCTATGTTCACTACTTTTGTGCCACGCTCTTGTATGATGAAGAAGGGCATTAACCCCCATCTGAAAATGTTTTGCTCCAGGGACCCCCAAGAGAGAAGACGTACAATCTCGCAGCGCGGCACGAAGTCACGTGTGTGAGCTTGTACATCGGCTATTTTCTCGACAAAATTGCCAGTTACAGTGTCCAACCCAAATTTCACATAATATGTGCAAATATACAGTGACAAAAAACACCCGCGAGGAGTGTGGACCACACTGTTATTGTGTTTGTTCATGTATCATTCTTGTTCAAGAGAAGTCGACAATTCCCTAAGCAGCTTTGACATTTTAATTAGACCAAATGTTCATATTTAGCCCATTAAGACCGGAAAAGCATCCGTGTCATTTTTTGATTTCTTTGGCTATTCAAAAATAGCAGATCTACAAGCTCATAGCGCGGCACCGAGTGCCGCACTATGAGCTTGTAGATCTGCATTTGTTTTGTGAAAAATCGTGAAAATGTGTGCAAATCTTTGAATATATATATATATCTTTTTAAAGCGAACATTTTTAACTCAACTCTTTGCTTCTGGGGATTCTAATGTCTTCTAAATCCTACCAGTTTTTTTCTTAAAACTTATGTTGCTATATATATCAGTGGTTCTCAAACTTTTTCATGTCAAGGACCCCCAAAATGATACGTATTGGGCCGCGGACTCCCATCTCAAAACATTTTCACAATTTTTCAAAAAAATAGCAGATCTACAAGCTCATAGTGCGGCACTCGGTGCCGCACTATGAGCGGCACCGTTGGGGGTGAGAGAGAGAGAGACCCGTCAGCCTGCGTGAGGGAGATCGAGGGACATTCTGCTCATTATTAACTTTCACACAAACTCTCTAGCAGATGAGAGAGATCTCACAATCAAAGTCAACGTCCAGAACAAAGTCCAGCACACGTTTTCAGCCAAGCCTGCATACTGATTTTTTTTGCCATTCATTCATTTTGGCTTTAGCTCACAGTCCATGTTCACAGTACAAAATGTCTGATCCTGGTTTGCATTACACCAGTGTTTCTCAAACTTTTTCGTGTCAAGGACCCCCAAATGAATATATATTTGACCGTGGACCCCCCCCCCATCTGAAAATGTTTTGTGCCAGGGAACCCCGGAAGAGAAGATTTCTGTGGAAGTACATTTGCTTCACTTGAGTATTTCCATTGTTGATAGATTATACTTCCACTCCACTACTGTACATCTCACAGGCAAATATTGTACTTTTTACTCCGCTATTGAATTATTTTTTACAGATATAGTTACTGTAGTTACTTTGCAGATTTAGATTATTAATACAAAACATGCATTCACCACTTAAAGGGATACTTCACTTTCGGGCCGGGGACACATTTAAAAAAAATATTAAAAATAAATGAAAAAAGTTATGGAAAATTCATGGCCCCCTCACACATTAGTAGGACACTCTAATGCGTGAGGGGGCCATGAATTTTCCATAACTTTTTTCATTTATTTTTAATATTTTTTTTTAAATGTGTCCCCGGCCCTAAAGTGAAGTATCCCTTTAAGCCCCATTTTATGCTTCGGCTATTCAAAAATAGCCGATCTACAAGCTCACACCGCATCGCGGCGCGTTGAAGATCGGCTATTTTCGAAAAAGCTTGAAAGTAGTACTTTTAATTTTGTAAGCAGTTGATGCCATTACTTTTCTACTTTTAATCAAGTCCAATTGTATAGTAAGTGGAGTATTTCTACGTTTAGGTAAAACCTAGCTCAAGCATCAGTGTTCAATAAAAGTCATTCTTTTCATAGCATTAATTCAGTGAAAAGTTTAAACATATACATCCTGCACATTCTTGCAGATTTTCTAACAATGTTACCAATAGATATAGGATTTAATGACTGGTTTAGTAATTGAAGGGGAAGTTGCTTATAGAATCATGTGAGTGACTCACTCCCTCTCATAACCCTGGATAATAATTGCTGACCTTCAACAGCACTGCAATCAAATTAAAACAGCATCAAATCTGGAAAGAAAAAAAAACAGACTGGCCTCTAATTAGCTATAGTTTCCAAAGAGAAAGATAGTTTTCTCTCTCTGCCTTCTGATTGTTAATTTATTACAGGGTAGAATTACCTAGGGGCAAATTTCATATAACATTGCTACTGTAGGTGGATATTCAATTATGAAAACAAAATGAAGGAATATAGAAGACGCTGACAAGCTAAATGAAACGTGGACAAAGTCTGATATCGTCTCTGTCGGGTGGAAACCTCATACTGTATGTCCAAAACTGTTACTTTTCAGGATAAAGAAAATAGCAAAAGTAGCAGATCTACAAGCTCGAAACACGGCACGAAGCGACGCGTTTTGGCTGTACAAAAATAGCAGATATACAAGCTCATAGCGCGGCACTCGGTGCCGTGCTATGAGCTTGTATATCTGCTATTTTTGAATAGCCAAAGAAATCTAAAATTACAGAGATGCGTTACAGGTCTTAAAGGGATTGTAGGCGATTCAGAGATAAACAAAGAAAAAAACTCCAGCAGTTCGTTTCCCCGACCACCAGGGGGTGACGCACGGAGGACTTCCATAGACTTAAGGGGACTTCTAAACGGGCCATGCCGAATATAGGTTACTTTATTCGGATACAATTCGCGGAACTGCCCGCCCCTGCCGGTTCTCTGAATTTTTATTTTTAAATAGGCTCTTTCATGACAAATTGACCACATATATGAAGTTAAACAACTAAATTCTATCCAAACGCTATCTGAAAAGTAAATTATGTGCCTCAAAAACGAAGTTTGAGAGCATTTTAAAACCGAAAGTAAAAAGTTCACACGGACACGGACGCGCACGGATGCGCACATGCGTGTGTTAATTTACGGCCCGCCACAAACATAAACAGTAGGGATATACGGATTTCAGAAAGAGGACTGTGTTTCAATGCAGGAAAACACCCCAGCATCATTATATAGTGGCTGATAGAGGGGAAAAAATGCAAAATATATATATAGACATATTTTTCAAATTTAGGCTTAATGTTGCCAACAATCCCTTTAATAATGGGTTAATTTACGAAAAATATGTCGGTTTATCTGCCCGACAACGACCGGCCCAAAGTGACGGTAGGATTACTTGTTGTATCCAGACACCAGCTCCAGGTAGTTGGTGGGGGTGACGTAGTTGTGTCTCCTCAGCTCCAGGCTCATCCTCCGGGTGGAGCGGACCACCGACTGATGCACCGTCACACACACACTGGACACCTTGGTCTGGATCTGCAACACACACACGGGGGCAGTGGTGTAAAGTAACTAAGTACATTTACTCAAGTACTGTACTTAAGTACAATTTTGAGGTACTTTTACCTTACTGGAGTATTTTCAATTGTCTATACTTTTACTCCACTACATCTCATAGACAAATATTGTACTTTTACTCCACTACAATTATTTGAAAACTTTAGTTACTAGTTACTTTGCAGATATAAATTATTACGTTATAAAACATACATACACACACTTTTACTCAAGTAACCTTTTGAACACATGCCTTTTACTTGTAACAGAGTGGTATCGCTACTTTTACTGAAGTAAAATATCTGAGTATTTCTTCCACCACTGCACAGGGGTCATCAACATGCCGGCTTGTGATGGACATTTTCCTCGAACAAAATGTTTGCCACGGACATACAAAAGGAGTGGTCAATAATAATATTATTGATTATATTACCAGAAACACATAGATCTAGCCCTAAATGTGTACTAGTCCAGTAGACACGATGGAGAACGCATGCTGTATTTTTAAAGAGGGAGAGTGTTTAGTCAAATGAGTCCTAACACTTGACTTGTCATGCAAGGATGGTCTTCTCTGAATGTCTAAATGATGTTGTTAGTTTCCGATCCGATTAGTGTTCAGCAACCTTTAGTAGCTGTGACTTATATAGCACATTTTCACTTGTTTAGGGAGAGGTCGGAGATTTTGTTTCAGTGTGTTAACTGCAACCCTACCACAGTAAAGAACTACAAACATGGTGACCTCTACTTAGTTACCTAAAGTAAATATGTCTATTTGGGCACCATGCTGTCATGGCTTTTGAGCCTTGGTCCATTGTCAACTAGGTTTAGTTAGACCATAACTTACACGTGTTCTTGGGGTCACCCTGGGGTTACCTCAAGCTATCATTAGATAGGCTGACATGAGCACCTGGTGCCAGCATTCAGCACTGCTGTCCCTGAATTGTGTCAACAGACTTGGTCAACAGTTGGCAATCTTAGGGTGATATCATTGTTTATGACTGACCCCCCTTATGAGGAGTTGAGTAGTCAGCAAGGCTTGTCGCAGTGATTGATCAGCGCCGCATTATAATGTCACACCTGAAATTGCCAAGTTTTGTATCACATAAGGGTTGGGGTCTGTGAAGTGGCTTAGCATAGCGAGCCACGAGGTAGACTATATGGGCGGGAAATCGAGTTCCAGCGGTCAGGGTGTCTGTGTAGACATGGTGGGCCCATTGAGGGCCCCAAGTGTATTTAGTAAAAGCAAATGGCACGGGCTTCAGGAGCCACGTGGAAAATGTCAAATGTGCTTAATCTATTCGAGCTGCAACCATTCATTAAGCTTTTGACCCATAAGGAGAAGAGCTTTATTGACAGGAGCCACAAAAGAAATTATAGTAGCACTAATGCATGGGTCCAATTTTAATTGGACATAGTAACACTTTGATTACACCTGGTACCCTTAGCATAGGTCGTCAGTATCATTGACAGCGCCTAGTCCTAGGAAAAACAGTTTGTAACAGTGTAAATAGTAGATTATAGGTACGTTTTTAGTTACAATTGATTATGAAAATAAATTCAATCCATTATAAAACTACATAGCCGAGAGTTTCTTACAACCGTCAAACTTAATGTGTCGTTTTTAAAGGAGAAAGAAAAACTTTTCAACACCGCATGGGCCTGAAGTTGAATCAAGCAGTTAACTATTAACACCTATGGGTTTTGGGTGACTACTATATTGGTTTGTATGGGGCGGTTTCATACACGTTTGAAGTGTGCTTTCTCATACCACGCGTGCAAACCATATGCCCGCCCTACAATTACAAGATATAGCAGACCACATAAGTTATTGATTTTTAGGCAGTGCCCAAAAATATATCACACAACTCCAACACTTATAAGTTCCGTCCGGGGACCTATAGACTTGCATAAACCAAAAGGTAATAGGAATTGTTTAAACGACCCCGATGATCATGGTTAGTTCAGCCGCAGTGGTTTACATGAGTTTAAAGAATACGCCTATCATTAAATGACCCAGAGGTGTGTCCTGGTTAGATAGCCATCATGGGGCGGTAGGCTTACGTCACTCCTGTGTGGAAATATAGTACAAGCGTCAACCTCATGTCTGTTGCTATGACTACTAGTCATGCGTCATGGGCAGGACTGGTTTCTGGGAGGGTGCATTGCGCGCCTCACACAGAAACATGGCCCATACGTCTCATGACATGACCTTTTGAAATAGACAAAAATTGTTTCGCACAGGTTGCTTGTAATGCACACAAAATTAAGGGTCCCCCCTACAGCATTTGGCTAGGGTAGGACACAAAACTAGAAGGAGTGGTACATGCAGCAAAAACTGGTGAAGTACTAGTGGAATTGTACTTAGTAGGCCGTGTGAAGATGAGACACGGTTTCCCTGATAATTATTTTGAGGTGTTTAGCTTTGTTCGAGACCTAAAAATGTAAGAGGGATTATTAGTCCCAGGTTCCTTAGTTTAGTTTTTTTTTTTTTTTAAATAAACGTTTATTTGGTTCGAATAGTAAAGTATCTTTGATTGAGAGAAAAGTCTTTGAAGGTTCCTTTGGGTTTTCCCCAAAATAACCGAGATTCAAAAGAGAAAACAAAATTTTTAAATTTGGAAAAACTAATCAGAGAGAAGTGAAATTTATGCGAAAAAAAAAAAAATCTAGTTTGAAAAATTAATTCCAATTCCAATTTTTTTTTTTATAAACCTTAACTAAATTCAATCTCCAAAAATTAATCCCAAAAAAAAATTAATAAAAAAAAAATTCAATTTTTTTTTTTTTTTTATTAAACTTTAAATAATTTTAACCAATTATAAAAACTTCAGAATAAACGTGAACAATCTGCAAAGTATCTTTGGCGACCGAAACGTTGAAAAACTGACGGTATTATAACCGAAAATACTTTGCAACTGTCAAGATTTATTGTGTTGTTTCAAAAAGTAAAAAAAAATATATAATCTGTTTCCAAATTCGAACTAAGATTAGCTTTCCGAATCAAGCAGTTAACTTATTAACCCTTTACTTTAAAACGAGCTCAAATTTTAACTCAGAAAATTACTATGGTCCGTTGGGTTTGGATCCACCAGGCTCTGTCTGTGAGTTGTCAATGAAATGACCCAGATGAAACTTTTGTCACCCCGGTTTTGTTTGTCAAACTCACAGTCAAACTCTCGCCGATTCGAACGCACCATTTATAGCTAAACCTCTAAAAACAACACTGGATCCCAGTCTGTCTTCACACAACGTCACGTCACCACCACAGATCTTTATCTCAAGTGAATGTCTCACTGGAGCTCAACTGTAGTGGGGGAAGGAGTTCTTAGCTCCACAAAGCCGTTGCACGTGCTGTGACGTTATAAACGGGAGGGGCGTGTTGACGTAATTCAAAATGGCGCTAACTGAAATGTCACGGAAGGACCAGACCGCAGTCGCCAGGCTGTACATGCCTGCTGGGTTTGTGTTGAAAACACGGCTTTCCTTCCGGACAGCAATTTTGCACTCAAAGTTAGATTACGGGTCAGTTTGAAGAGGACAGCATTTGGCTAGGGTAGGACGCGCATTGGTTTTCCATGCGGTCTGTCTATCAAACCGTGACGCGACCTTGATTGTGGGGAATCTGACTATACTGCGGTGTAGGGAGGTGCTAAGATACGGTTAGCGCTAACCATATGAGACCTCATACACTCACAAAGTATAGTAGGTCACCGTTATGTAATTTGTAAATTTTGTTGTGATTTTTGGCGGAGACAAAACCCATGTCTATATATATAGCTCCCACAACTGTATCACCATCATCTGTCCGGGGGAAACTAGCAGATCAAAACTGCTCGTCCCCCCCATAGGAAAGCACAGAGGAGACACCTGTAGCGTTGGGGCCAGGGTCTGTAGGCGCTTTGAAGACATTTGTTTCACTTAAGAGCATGCAACCTTGCAGCTACTCTTTAGTTACTCACAGAGTATCATTCTTGACTGATACACAAACACAGGTAAACTACGTCCCTTGAACTATGGCTGCTTATAAAAATTGCCATACCAACTGTTCTGGCTGTTACAGAGTATAGGGCATGACTCTATTTCTCTTGTGACAGGAGGGGACTTCTTATAGCTCCAGTTGTACAGGTCGGTTGAAGCAACCTGATCTCTACACCTTTTTGAAACGGTGGAGTCATGGCTCTCAACTCAACTCAATACAGCCCACCTAGTCTTTTCTCAGTGCATTAATCACCTCGTGCTGGACAAATGTCTTTGTTTGGGCACTCTCCCTTCTTTTTTTTTTTCGGAGTGGTCACAACAAACAAAATTGGTGCCTCAATATATACTGCATGGGCCGGCAACGTAAACACTGTATCACTGAGAGGATACTCTAGCGTATACGGAATTATATTGAATGATCGTGATACTGTTATTGGATTTTTAACACTTGAGAGCTTGGTGAGTATGACTAGGTTGCAAAAATTGCGTACGAGTGGCATACAATCAAATACTTTTAGTTAATTTAAGTATGCAGTAGCAGTGTGCAGTGACATTGTTTTCTCATTTAACTGGGAGTAAACAGGATTGAAGTGAAATGTAATTTCAGTCCAATCTTCCCAGAGAATTCAGAAGCCCGGATTAACCGGAACAAATAGCATGGAACTACTCTCATACACACTTAGGACTATGGGCCTAGTTCCGAATGGTAGTATAAAAGAAACTGGGTTTCTTAGGGAAAAAGGCAAAATGTTCGAGCTTACTCAAAACAAGCACTATTTTGATCAGGATTTTGCCAAACTTTGACCTATACCATTGTTTTGTCCTTAATTTGAATTGAGGCGGAAACATTAAACCAATTATACTTAGGTTCCCATCAAATCATGGTGAAATTAGCAGTGGTCACCTACATTCCTTTCTTTAAAGTCCCTTTTGAACTTGCAAGGCCTCACAGCATGGCACTGGAGGTAAAATAATAGGTGCTGTAATTTCTCAAACCGGGTTACATCCGGTACTTATAGTTATTCTGTCTCTTCTTCGTAATATACCTACATATGGGATAACATATGCCAGTATACCACTTTGAAGATAAGAAAACTGGGCTTACATATGTACCCTCTAGACATCCTGTCTCCTCTTCGTAATACCCTTACATATGTTATCCCATATGCAAGTACATTACGCTGAAGACAAGAACACTGGGGCCACACACGTAACCTTTAGTTTTAATCGTCTGGTAACAGACTCTCATCATTTAATAGCCTAAGATTGTTTCCTAAATAGACGAACATAACTTTGAAATCATCAGGATAAAAATTTGAGGATTTAAAGTACATTAAAATTTGAATCCTTATTCGAAAAGTTAAAAATGTTAACAGCAATTTAGCATGTAATTGTTTAAAATCTTCAAAAAAATTAATTATCACCATAAAATGATGACTTCACGTTGAAATCCAATTCGATTCAGTCAGAGTTTTGTCATAATTAAACCATCGTATGTAGTTGTTCTCTTAACAATCAACAAATCATGGCTTTGGATCGACAGAATAAGAATCATGAATTCAAAATCAAATTAAGTGAACTCATAGGTAAAATTTGGAATAATCAAACAATCACACCAAGTCTTTGCATGTCGTTCATTTCAGAATTTTGGCTCATTTGAAAGCCAGGTAGCCACTGTAGGCTAGTATAAATCAAAGTTTGCGGCGGAGATTAATTGAGATAAATTGGGAACTTGAATAGAATTTATTCAATAAAAGTTCCTATGCTTGTCTTAATTTTAGGAGTAAGTCAACAACATTTAAATTGATCGGTACACCTCTCAGTCCTAGTACTCTACAAACAAGTATCACAGTATCACAATATTCAACAGACATGTTTATGTTGAGCCCAAGCAGGGAGGAGGAGGAGGGGTGATTTCTTGCCATTCTGTCCACGCCTGGATAAACATTTGGGTTGGAAGCTACAAAGCTGAGTGGCAGGGCCCTCACATGAAGGTTGTAAAACTTCCCCCCCAATCCATGTTGGATTCAGTTAGAAAAACACCAGAGCAAGACATTTGGAGTGTGACAACAAACACCCACTACCTCCAAAAATAGTAGCCTAATGCTACCCAAATGCACTTTGCTGGAAAATATCTCATGACGGAGGGAGCCTTTTAATTCCCTTAGGTTAAAAGAGGGGACCTCCCTCACCGTCCAACGTGCTTACGTCACAGGGGGCTTACCTATTAGTCCATAAAATTCAAGAGGGCTGTTTACTCTTTGTCTTGAACTTTTATGAATGAATAGGTGTTTTATTGGAGCCATGTGACAGTGTCTGAGATTTCACCCTGTAGGCTCTTGTCAGCCGGTCAAGATGAAATCTGAGACACGCTCTGCAAGACATAGACAAGCCAAAACATTTCTAACGTCTCACCTCCTCTCTCTAGTCTCACAGAGCCCTATGGTTTTCAGCTGTCTGGTTTAATCAGAACCAGGCTACTGTCCTTTTTCTCAGAGAGAGAGGATACACCCCCACCTCCAGTAATCAAGTTACTCAGGGAAACAAAGACCCATAAACTTAGTTTCCTGGTTCAGTGGTCAGAACAGAATTTCCATTCCGCTCTGTGCCACTGGGGTTTGAAATTGGGAATCTGAGGATAGGAATAAAATAAAACCATTCCAAATCAAAAGTTTCAACCTGTTATTTTTTTCAAACACGGTCTGTAAGCTTTTAATGGGATTCTGCGAGGAGGAAGCGTCACAGTTGCTATCCTTTCAGTAATCCCCTCCTTTTAAGACAGTTAAAACTATCTAAAAGGTTTCCTAGAGACCATAACAGCTTTACTAAAGTTATAAATCTCAGTCCAGTTTAGACGTAATTTACACTTGGTTTTGCTTAGATTTTTGTTATCTGATAACTATCTTTCTCTTTTTATTCATAAAAAGGCCATTGTAAATTAGTCAGGATTTAAAAGGGAAAGGCTCTTTCTAAGTAGCTAGTTTAAAAAGAATATTTTTCAACCTTTTGAGTGCCGGACTCACCTTAAAACATTTCTTAATTTGTTTCCCGGGGGGAAGACAAAAACTCTTTTTACTGTGTCTCCTTCGTTCTGCCGAACGCTTTTGAAACAGTTTTAAAAGGGCGGATCAACTTGCATTCAGCGGTTATCAGCAGCAACCCCTTTTATGCTTTTTTTTTAAACTCAATATTTCCAAGAACTGCTTAAAAACAGTTCTTAAAAATCTTGAGGCTCTTACTTCTGCTCTTTACTCACACACTTATGGGCAACAAAAGTGCTACTGTCTATTCAACTCAGCTGTCGTCCGTCCACTGGGGACAGCAGACAGACTTGCTTCAGCACAGATATCCACAGTTATGATCAACTTAATTCACTAAAATTGATTACGAGAAAAAAAAAGAGAAGAAAACAACAACAATAATTGGCCTATTATTATTCTTATTTTTACCAGAAAAAAAATTTTTTTTTTTCTTTTCTTTTCAAAAATATGATTTTTGATATCTCGGTGTTTACAGTACGTACAGTATTGGGATAAGAGTCTGCCGAACGCGGGGCACCACCTGTAATCATCACACGCCGAGATCATAACTTCAGCATGGTACAGGACGTAATATTTCATAAATCATATA
>NC_137620.1:35906898-35923843 GCF_963280865.1 Gymnoscopelus braueri | reverse complement strand
AGTGTTTAGTCCTCATCCCTTTGTACTTTATTGTATTTTATTAAGATAGTAGGAAAGCTGAAAGGGAAGGCGTAGATGGAGCAAAAAAAGTAAAACCCATTATTATTATTATTTCCATGGCCATCTCTGTACTTTTGTCTACTTTCTACTTCGCCTTCTTCTTCTTTCTAGATTGAACTGATGGCTTTGAACTTTTCAAAGCATTAGAGACAATCAGAGACAGTGAAAAGAAATGTCATATTGACATCATCTAAGCATATCTAAGTTTAAAAAAACAGACAGGGCTCAGACAGATTTTAGGTGCACGGTCTGTATCAGCCACTGTTTGGTACTGTACCTGGTTTAACACAGGTTTGAATACCTGTCTGGCAGTGTCTTTATTAGAGTGTTAATGTAAAAAGGCATTTGGTAAACCCAGCTCTTAAGGCCTTTGCAGACAGGGTGCGATTAGTCAATCAGTTTTTACCGCATGCGAAAAGACGCACGAATCGAACTGGGTTCGATTGGGAAAAAAACGCATCGCCGCATCGCATCGCCGCACGGTAAATTCGGAGCCGGAGTGCATGAGGTCATTGAGAACCATGTGTTCATTTAAAAAATGATATTGTCCGTTTTTTTCGTGCGAAAAATCGCACCCTGTCTGCAAAGGCCTTAATCCTGTTGAACCAAGTAAAATTCAGGTCATTCATCGGCACGGAAGACATCTTTTTGCAATGGTTCTCGGCAGTAACTTTTCTGGGTGTATTGTCAGTGGTTCTCAAAGTGGGGTCTGGGGACCCCCAGGGGTCCTTCAGGGGGTCCCCAGCAAAACTGCTTAATAGCATCAACATCAGTTTAACCACTTTAAACCTATTTTATACATCAGCATATACTGTACAACAATGGACAGCAGGCATCTTGTCTTGATGAGAGTGCCTGTTGTGAATATGAACAGTCTGGATAATCCAATATCATGATGATGATAGAGAGACTTTTATATTGGAGTAGCGAGGTGTCCATTGATAATGTAATAGAGTAAAATAATATTTATTTTATTTTAAGTAAAAGTTGTGAAGAATAGGCTATAAAATCAATTAAAGAAGTAAGTACTTGTACTATCTCTGCATTAATAAATCAGTGTCCTTCCTATTCTGAAGAAAACCTAGAGACAGTCACTGTATACTGGCTCTAAAATGTGTATTTTTTTAAATCAAAGATTTGTCGAGGACATGGATTAGTCTTGCCAGAGACACATTTGATGACCTCTGAACACACACATTTACATGTACGGACGCATCAGTTCATTGAACGAATCAATTTAATCAATCATTAAAAAGAATAAAAATAACCATAAATTGATTGAAAAAACAATTGATTAATAATCGATCCCTATCTTGGGCATTTCGGTATCGGCAAAAAAAATCAACAGTAGTTAAAATGGTTAAAAAGGGCAACCTGCAAGATCGGCTATTTTATTATATTTTATTTTTTTGCACATCGTATAACATGAGGTATAAACAAAGAAAGCTTAAGTGGTTACTTGATTCGTTGATAGATATAAAAAAATATTAAAAACATTCAGTTTAAAGTACGCTTCTCGATTATTCGAATAATCTGAAAAAATATCTATAGAATAATTGCTACGAAAATAATAACAGGCGCAGCCATATTTCCATGAAACAGCAGGTCTATCCAAGCCTAAGCTGTGATATGTATTCGGCCAAAGACCCCCATTTGATACAAATGTTTATATCGGGGACCCAAATCTACACTGTAAAATCTGCGGCGATTTAACTCTGAGAGTGTACAAATGGGTCCATTTGGTTCCATTTGTACACTCTCAGAGTTGCAGACACATACGGGTCAATTTGGTTCTTAAGTATCAATCATTTAGCTGGGGACACCCTGGAATTTAATTTAAATTCTCTTCAGCGCCAGGGTGTTAATGAAGGCTGGTAGATAAGGAGGTATGTTGATCCTCCAGACGGCTAGACGCATAGACCATTATGCCAGAAGGGAATTGCGAGTCAATGGGGTTACAGTTATATCATTTGCTCTCCGTCGCACAATTGTGCCTCCTGCCAAAAATAAACAGATCAGCAAGCTAACGACACTGGGATGCACTTATACTAATGCATAAACTACACGGTCATTTCCTCGCGAATCAAACTTTTCCACCCGTAGGTGTTGCAGGGAGATTACTCCACGTGACTTTGAAGGGACACCACAGACAGTTTCTTAAGTTGCTTGATTTAATTTCCAGGACAACGCTCCACACACGCTCCCAGACTCTGGCGCCCAAACTGTGGAACAAACCCCCCATTGCAGTTAGAACTGCAGACTCACTCCCAATATTCCGCCGTAATCTGAAGACTCACCTCTTCAGACGCCACTTTAGCCCTTAGCGCTTGCCCTAGCCTTGACGACCTTGCAGGCTTACGTAAAGGTAAAATAGATAGCATGTTATGTAGACAGTATGCCAGGTTCATTTGTTGACCTGGCATCCTATAGCTTGTATGGTTTCAATGTAAAGATTTAAAAAATATATATATTATACAGCTACTGTATGATCCTAGATTACAATTTCTATGCATTTGATGTATCACCTCGTGTTTACCTTGCTGACTGCAAGTCGCTCTGGATTAAGAGCGTCTGCTATAAATGCCTGATTTGTACATTTTCATTTAGATATTCAATCACATCCCATTAGACCTCCTATAAAAGACCATTCAACTTCAAGCTCCATGTTAGACTCATTGAAAACACACGTCTCTCGTTCCGGTGACTGATATTGCCCTTCTAATGCATGAAGAGATGGTCATTTTTCCAATTAATTATTCCATTCATGAATTTCATGGATTTCATGCATGGACTTGATGCACCATTACATTCCATTAAAGAATGACGGTCTCCTCATATATTAGAAGGACAATATCAGTCTCCAGAACCAGGGACGACTGCTTTAAATGAGTCTAACATGGTTGTGTGAAGTTCATTGGACTTACTGTATATCGGAGAAAGGCGTGACTAATCAAATTAATATCAAATGACTAAGGAATCAGGCAACTTAAAAACTGTCTGGGCTCCACACAAATGCCTAAATAGATGTTAAAATGACCAGAGAAGTGAAAATAACATTAAAGAACTGTTTGATTATGAGGAGAGAGACATCAAATCGACGCCGGATTCGTGGCACCCATGGTGCTGTGGATTTATACAAGGAGAAAGAAGACATGGTGACTTATAGTAAAGCTGGACTCACACTACAGGATTTTTATACAATTTGGAGATCTAGTAGCATCACACACTACAATCTTATAACATTCTTTTAAAAGATTACGTTCTGCCTCAACCCAATCCATTGCACGAAAGCCAACAACGCGCTGCATACGTTTAATTTAACCACATTAACCCTGGCTTCCCAATTTGGGGGAAAATCTTCCAGTATTAAAAATATTGTTAATTATAAAAAAAAATTATAGTGAAAATATCAGATTTTTTCTGTATTTGTCGTACAACAAAGTATGGAGGGCTTGAGTGATTTTAACTCTGTCCATTCTCAAATGAGGTGATGTGATGTGATGCATGATTGCTCTTCACAAATTCACATTCACAAAAAGGTTCCCGTAATCAATATCTGAGATCATTAACATGAATAAACACTCAACACATGTGATGTGAAGTGCAGTTTTCAGCTCACATTTGAAACCACGTGATGTGCCCCACACCGCCGAAACGCAAAATGTGGGAGAAAAAAAACCAACAACAACAACAAAACAGAACATGTTTTTGTGGGGTTTCTTTCAACAAAGTTCTTTATGAATTATAGGAGAGAGAGGGAAAAAAAAGGCCATTGCCTGGAGAGAAAAAATAAAACAGACCTGGCTACAGAACATTACAGGAGCACTGAAAGTACATGACCCCGGCTGTAAAAAGGTCTATCAAACCTAATGTGAAAGCAGCTCTAGTGGCTTCTAGATGTAATTAAAGTCCTGCTCACTGGACACGAAAATGAAAAGGTCTCTGGCGTGGAAAAGCATGGGTGGAAAAAAAGAGAGAAGAAAAGAGAGAAAAAGCACCGTGTCCCTATTGGGCCGCTTCAGGTCGGTTCAGGTTGGTGAGACCTGGGCTGTGAGGCTTCAAAGACCCCCCCCCCCACACACACACACTCACACCTCCTGTTTTTCCCATTCAAAGTCTGCTGCACTCATGAGGCAGCTAGCCTTGGGTCTTTGCCGGGCCAGCTGGTTTACATAAAGCCTCTTAAAAGGCCATGGTACGTTAAAGGGGGTGATTTGGGGTCATTGGTGGGACAGTAACTAAGTACACGTACCTGTACCTGAGTACTGTACTTAAACACATGTACATTTACCTGAGTACTGTACTTAAGGACATTTACCTGAGTACTGTACTTAAGTAAATTTTTTGGGGGGAGTCTGCGTGCTTGTGAGTCAGTGAAAGCACTCTGCTACCTTTCTAGGAAGGGACTATTGGTACCCAAACTTAAATAAGTATTTTATGAATTAAGGCATATTTCAAATATAGTGAAAATAGCCAATCTACAAGCTCACAGCATCGGCTATTTTCACTATTTTGGAAAATGTCTGAAATGTTCTAAATTTCAATACACAAATGCATCGATATAAAAAACGAGTGCTTTGTGGTTTGAACTTTTGAGGACTTGAGTATTTACTTCTCTAAATCAAACTGAAGGCGGAACAGGCAGCCGGTAAAACCTAGGAGACATTGGAGCATCACGGTGTTCCAAGGCCTCGGGGGTTAATGTATGTCTCGCAATGATGGTCCTCTGTGCTGTAAACTGTGTGTGTGTGTGTGTGTGTGTGTGTGTGTGTGTGTGTGTGTGTGTGTGTGTGTGTGTGTGTCTCACCCCCTCCGTGGTTCCCAGGGCCTGGTCGTGGAGGTATCTCTGAGCCACCTCCAGCAGAGCGTCCCTGGGCCACTCACAGAACCAGTCCATGGTGGTGCAGTGCACCAGGGCCGGGTACTGGCGGATACGGGTCCTGTTGGCACACATGATACGTTAATAACCCGTCTACAGACGGGAATTTAGAGTTACATACAAACGTTAGATTGAGATGGTTCCGCTAATTTAAAAAAACGTATTGTCGCTGTCGGGCGCAAACCTATTATCTCTGTTCTACAACCACAGAAATCTAATAAATCAGTGCTATTGAACACCCCTTATGTCTGTGTGTGGGTTTTACAAATATTGAACCAATGAAAATTATTAAAAAGGGCTTCTGAGTTCTGACTAAACCTCCTAACTCCATTGATTCCTCAAACTGTCGGTCAAACCATCTAACTCCGAGGTAGGTTTTTTATCCCATTTGTCATTGGGTCATTCTAATTAATGATGGACATAACAACTATCTCCACATTCACTGGTCAAAAACCTCCTAACTCCACTTGAGCTGGATTTGAGTAAAGTGATGGTAATATGATGACACATGCAATTATCTGACAATGTATGAAGTCACAATACCAGTAGGCAGTAATGTGTTGTTTTAAAAACATGTTTTTTTTTAATTTCCTGAAAAGTTAATACTTTGGACATAGTTGGTTTCTGCCCGACAGCAGAGATATACTAGTATGGTGCACTAGTATATATTCCGGCCTACTCGGAAACAATGCAAGTCGGTAACGCATGCCCCACTCGGTTATGCAATATATAACACCATGCCCATATATGGGCATGGTGTTCAGATCGGCGGTGCTGGACAACCGGATTTCCATTATATGCCTATATATGGGCTTATCGGTCGGACCAGTGGTTTTTGGACACCCGCCTGAAGGGCCCCCAGACCCCAGTTTGAGAACCACTATAGCCATTACGCAGCGGGACACAAACACCTCTTTAACGAAATCCAATTTAAATGCAGCACCTATAACAAAAGACAGACTCCGTCTGGGGCCTACAGGCAGCCCATTGTAGCAGGCAGTGTGTGAGCTGACATGTTTAATTGGTGTGACGCTGTGGCTTATTGGCCCCGGTGCTGAGAGTCCCTGCTAACACCTAGCAGAGCTGTCTGTCGCTCACTGGTGGAAGGTAACTGAGTACATTTACTCAAGTACTGTACTTATAAGTACAATTTTGAGGTACTTTTAATACTTTACTCAAGTCTTTAAATTGCCGCCATGGTGCCACATTGTGTAGATCATCTATTTTTGAGCTTTAGACTTTTGACACATTCTTAAAAAAAGCTGTGAAATGGACCATTATATGCATTTTGATGCCAAAATACTTTCCTACTTTCACTCAAGTAACATTTTTGAATGCAGGACAATAGCATTTCTACATTGTGGCACATTGCTACTTTTACTTATAACTAGAACATGTGAGTACGTCTTCCAGCCTTTGCTAATTGGTGGCTGTAATAAGGGTCCCTGTAGCGGCCATGCCGGGCTGTCGGTCACTCCGCCTCACCGTCCACACAATGCTGATTAGCAGTGGCTAATGGTGCCTGCCAGCCCAATTAGTGCTATTATGTGTGACCACTTCCCTGCTCCACTAATTACTATGTGTGTGTGCGTGCGTGCGTGTGCGTGTGTGTGTGTACGTGCGTGTGACTCAGAAAGCATGGGTAAGAAAATACAAATATGTACATGCGTAGTGTGTATATCGTCTCTGTTGGGTGGAAACCGTTACTTTTCAGGACTCAAATGCAAAAGCATCTAAAGTAGCAGATCTACAAGCTCGAAACGCATCACTTCGCGCCGTTTCGAGCTTGTAGATCTGCTGCTTTAGATGCTTTTGTGTGATGCTGTAGTATGATCAAGTAGGGTGTTAATTTACGAGAAAAAAACCCACCAAAAAGTTAGAATATGGAGATACGTGGTTTCTGCCCCGACAGCAGCGATACATTGAGCTAACCCAGCTGCCACTGTACAATCCAACCCTGTCATTTGTAATTAGGGCGGCACGGCACCTCGGGTCTGGAGCCGCGGCGTCACCCGGCTCACCAGACCTCATTTGAGAGAGCGACACGGGACGTCAGTCAGCCATTAACAAGCTGATTCATGGCGAGGCGCGCTGTGTCGCCGTGCACACTGCCATGCAGACCAACAGCTGGCAAAGATTCTTTTTTTTTTCTTTTTTTTGCGTCAACTTTGTTTGACGCATCGATTTTACTTGAACACAGCGTGGGGCAAGGAAGCTCCACTGGATTTGAAGCCCAGGAAGTGATTGCAGTTCCCATTAATGGCCCAGCAGATCTGGCTATTTACACTCCTGCTGGCTAAAGAAGCATTTACACTCCATTCAAGTGAATGAGGTTTTGGCTGGACTTACAGTTTGTTTAATTACCTTAGTAGACATTTTCAATGGCTAGTTTAAAGTATTTTTTTCAATTATCATGATATAACACATTGACTGCCAAAGACGCAATATTGCGTCCATTAAAAAAATACGCTAGAGGGCGCTCTTCGCCAACCCATGAATGATGCTTTGACTTCCAGAGAAGGATAGAACCGGAAATTACATCATCCAAAAAAAAAACACTCCGTCCACGACAATGTTATCAGATTTAGAAAAACACATCTAGCTCGGATTTCTTCTCCAGACTGCGTTTTTTGGGGTGAAAACGAGCCATATTCAACTGCCGATAACTACAGAAATGTTTTGGTTCCGGTGGAAAGGAGAGAGACTCGAGATTCACAGAAAAAGTGGCTTCAAAATGGTTCTGTGGAAACCAATGGGTGACGTCACGTCACGTTCCTTTAGTCCATATTTTTTACAGTCTATGCATGAACCACATTCTCACAGATTTACTAGCGTAATGTTTGGGTGTAATGTCCCTTTAGTGGCAGCTAATGTTTTTTAGCTTCGACAATTTCAAAAAGTTCAAACAGGTTGGGGTCATATACAAGACCTTACATGGTCTGTGCCCGCCCCCCCTAAGGGAATTCATTAAAAGGAAGCCTGAAAGAGGAATCAGTACCAGAGCAACCACTCGAGGAGATTGTGAAGTGCCGCACCGGCAAACAACCTTCGGTCAAAATGTCCTCTCAGTACAGGGTTGTGTAGCATGGAATGGCCTTCCTCTACATATAAGGGATTGTGCTACATTTCCATCTTTTAAATTCAATGTGAAAAGATGGTTGCTTGAAAACCAAAGCTGCAACCATTTGTGATCATATTTTAGGTTTTTTTAGGCTATGTGATGTAATGTAATTGTATTTCACCGTTTGTCTGTTTTCTGATGTTATTGTTTTTCTGTTTTTCTGTTTTGTGTGAGGACTGCGGATGAAAATTAGCATCTTTGCTAAATCCGGTGTATTTACGTTCATGTGACGTTCATTAATATGCTCTGTCCTGTCTAAATAAACAAATAAAGTAAAGTAAAAAGCTTAGGAGAGGCTCGGTCACGTGAGCTGAACACACGTGGCATGCTGGATGTGTCGTATCTGTCTATGTAATAGACTGTCAGGTGGAAACCTTGTATGTCCAAAACCGTTACTTTTCAGGAAATGATAAGAGTCCCAGTGGATCCAATAGTAGTTATTATTTAGTCACAAGCTCTTCTTAATACGTCAATATTTATAAAACCCACTGACAGACTTAATCACTTTCACTTTCAAAATGTTGGGCAAAAATAGCCGGTCTACAAGCTCATCGATCTACAAGCCAAGTGATGTGCTGTAAAATGTTTATTTATAAAAATAATAATAATAACTGACCCAAGGTTTCTATCTGACTGTAGTTATTTTCAGTTGTCATGGCACATATTATTGTCTCGACTATTCCTTAAGATCTTCCGCCATTTCTTTTTGGCAAAACTGACTTTTTGCTACTACTCCTACACATTTTTGTCCAAAACTCTCACACATTGGTGTATATTATCTCCAGCATCATGTGATCAAATTATATCAGTCAGATTATTCATATTCCATTCTGATTGGCTATGACCCGGGCCCTGGGAACACAACCCAGCCTGGCGGAGATATTTTCTAGTTAATATCTGGCTTTCGAGTATAATCTGGGTGGTAGAGAAATTGTCATTGAAAGCTCCGTTGTTCATGTAATTGTTTGCCAGCGAGGGTGTTTGTTTGGGAGCACAGACAAACACAAAAGCACGGAAACCTAATCACACACACAGTAGAGTGAATGAGGGTGTTACTTTAGTTGGTTTGGATGAGTGTGGTTCATAACAGAGAGCAGTGATAAAAACCTTTTACAAACAGTGACTGAATGGAATAAAGAGTGTTTTGTAAGTCTGATGAAATACTGCAGGGGCACTAAAAATATATTGTATTGTGTGTGTGTGTGTGTGTGTGTGTGTGTGTGTGTGTGTGTGTGTGTGTGTGTGTGTGTGTGTGTGTGTGTGTGTGTGTGTGTGTGTGTGTGTGTGGGTGTGTGTGTGTGTGTGTGTGTGTGTGTGAGAGAGACTTCAATGGAGGTGTATAGGCTACATGAGAGAGGATCCATTTTCCATTAAGATAAACAGTACTGACAAACAGAGAAGAGAAGAGAAGAGAAGAGAAGAGAAGAGAAGAGAAGAGAAGAGAAGAGAAGAGAAGAGAAGAGAAGAGAAGAGAAGAGAAGAGAAGAGAAGAGAAGGATTCATTGTCGCTAAAATAATTGCGATTAACGGTTTAATTGTGTGTTTGGCATTGAACATTGGAACATATGAATGAAATAAAAAGTTCTATTTGCCTTTTAGACTTCCTAATCAAAAATCACAGGACAGATATGACAAATAACTTAAATATAAAAATACATTATTAACATATTTAATATGTATTTAAATTTGATACATGTAAAAATAGCAGAAATAGCTGATCTACAAGCTTACAACGCGCCATGAAGTGACGCGTTGTAAGCTTGTAGATCTGATTTTTTTTTTATATTTGTGATTAGACAATTATGTAATAATTGTGACAGGCCTAAAGAGCAGTTAAAGTCCTTGTATGTGTGTGTAGAAGGGCAGTCAGTGCTACGGTACCTGAAGAGGTGTCCCACAGGGCTCATACACAGCACCACGTGCAGATTGTTCCTGACCCGTTCCATCAGGTATCTGAACAAAGAGTCTGGAGTCTCCATCACCTTGTCTCTCCTGGCCGACTCTGACAGAGCGTTGCACACCTGTACAAGTACATGTTCAACAGCATGAAGTCTAAGCCACCGTTCATTCATACATACATAGCTACCAGAAACCACACCAAAACACAGGGAATTGACTTCCCCAATGGCAAAAAAAAGAAAAGAAAGTGGAACTGGAACTATCAAATTGAAGCTGATAAATGAAACGGGTATCTGCACCTGAAAATGCATTTTCCTGTTTATTAATGAGCTGGAGAGACAGAGAGAGCCCTTGTTACTGAACAAACACTCTATAGCAATGAAATACTATCACAATATAGAGCTTTACCTTTGTTTTATTTTATGACGACGCAGAGGATAGGACAAGCCCCCAGCACCCATAGCGTCCCCGGCGGGAATCGAACCCAGGACCTTCTAGCTGTGAGGCGACAGCGCTACCGACTGCGCCAGGCCCCCTTTAAGCTTTAACTTGTATTAGAGGGAGCAGAGCAGTTGTGGCTAAAGTGTTGTACCTCGTCATACTCGGCCTGTTTGTAGAGGTTGGGCACCTCACCGGAGCTCAGGATGTTGTTGATGTCTTCCAGGAAGGACTCCTCTAAGATGTGGCTGTCATTCAGCAGGAACATGGTGGGCTTGTTCTCCACGCCGGTCAGACGGTACAGCCTCTTGATGTCTGGAGAGGAGACGGACAGTCGGACACACACACACACACACACACACACACACACACACGTGAGTCATACACATACACACACACACACACAAGTCATACACACACACATACATGAGTCATACTGCAGACTGGAAGTAGCTTGTTAGCTTTTTTTTCTTCTTCTTCTTTCAAACATTACTTTTTAACCCATTCAAACCGGGAACGCATCTGTGTAGCCACTTTAAACCATTATTTTATACTTTGGCTATTCAAAAATAGCAGATCTACAAGCTCATATATGAGCTTGTAGATCTATCTTTTTTTTTTTTTTTTTTTTTTTCATGAATTTTTTTGATCAAATCTTTGAAAAAACAACATTTTGGTAGTCCTTGACATGAAAAAGTTTGAGAAACACTGATATTACAGCAACATAATAAAATAAAATAAAAACTGTTAGGATTTAGAAGACACTTGTAGAATCCCCCCAGAAGCAAAGATTTGAGTTAAACATTTTGGCTTTAAAAAACATAAATATTCAAAGATTTGCACACATTTTCACGATTTTTCAAAAAATAGCAGATCTACAAGCTCATAGCGCGGCACTCGGTGCCGCGCTATGAGCTTGTAGATCTGCTATTTTTTGAATAGCCAAATAAATCTAAAAATGGCACAAGATGCGTTCCCGGTCTAAACGGGTTAAGGCAATTTGTCGTTCTTATTTTCTCTTTTGCACTTGGAAAGATGGGAGGCACCACTTGGCACCAAAAAAAAATTTAATAAGTCGCGTCTTGAACCCAGGATGCTGCGAGCAAATAGCATTTGGCTGGGGTCAGGCGCCGGAGCCATTGGAACTTCCCCACATCGCCCCTTCCTGAGGGGGTCGTCTGGCCCAACAGGCCCAAAGATAAAGGTCTTTATCTGAGCTGTAATGAAATGATTGCTACATTGGGTTAGTGAGGTTAATACTGGCCTTAAGGGGTCAGAGGCATGAACATGGGACTGCATGGACGAGTGAAAGAGACATGCTTTCTTTTCTCCCCCCGAAAAAAAGTGTTGTCAAAATGTCCTCGAGCAAGGCAGTGAACTGACAACTGTTGCACTGAGAGAGTGGTACAAAATGTGTGGTGGCTCTTGGCAGTGGTGCATATTACTCAAGTACATTTACTCAAGTACTGTACGGTACTGTTTACTTTACAGGAGTATTTCCAATTGTCTATACTTTTACATCTATACTCCACTACATCTCAGAGGCAAATATTGTACTTTTACTCCACTACAATTATTTGAAAGCTTTAGTTACTAGTTACTTTGTAGATATAAATGATTACATTATAAAACATGCATTAACCACTTTAGCCGTATTTTATACCTAGGCTATTTGAAAATAGCCGATCTACAAGCTCACAACACGTCGCATCGCGACGCGTTGTGAGCTTGTAGATCTGCTATTTTCAAACATTTTTGTACTTAGATTTTTTGTACATTTTGTACATTTTGCTACCAATGCTTTTGTACTTTTTTCAAATTTTGAATTCCGGACTTTTACTTGTAACAGAGTACTTCTACATTGCAGTATTGACACTTTTACTAAAGTAAAACATTTGAGTACTTTTTCCACCCTCTGGTTCTTGGTACAGTAGTGAATGTGTTCAGTATGTGATTGTATGAAAAGAACATCAACCATAATAATACAATGCACAAGCAAACAAGTTAATACATATAATGTGTATACATTTAATCCATATAAACTGAATTTTATTTAACCACTTAAGCCCTATATATAAATACACCATACCTCACAACTTGTTCCATCGCAACAAGTTGTGAGCTTGTAGATAGGCTTTATTTTTTTATTTTTTCGTATTATATATTTAGAGTAGCCAATTATTTTGTACCCGTTTTTCTCCCCAAATAATTCCCCCCACACACATTTCTGTGTTGTCACTGTTGCCGTATCCTACTTAGACCCTCCAGAAAAATGCGTTTATGCGATCGCAGAATTTACTGCATAATCAGCAAAATGGCGCATAATTATGCGGGGGTAACGTTTTTTTCAAAAAGGCCGCATCGCATAATACGCACATCGCATCGCATAATATGCGATTCGCATCGCATATTTCGCAACTTTCGCAACTTTTAACATATTTCGCATTTTTCGCAACTTTCCGCATATCGCATATTTCGCATATTGTCGCATATTTCACAACTTTCCGCATATTTCACAACTTTCCGCATATTTCGCAACTTCAATTTTTTTCGTCGCAAAATCAAGGATTTTAGCCCGCATAATCAAGAGTTTTAGCCCGCATAATCAAGGATTTTTGCCCGCGTTTTTCTGGAGGGTCTACCTACTGACTCACCTGCCAGTGAGGAGCCCCCACCAGGAGGACGTGGAGCCTTCGTCCTACTCCTCCCGCCCAACACTCCCCGCTGACAGGTGCCGCCCCCAGCCCATAGGAGTATACGTGCAATGACCATTATCACCCTCCTCCCCGTCCGGCTTCCCTCCCCCGAACACGGGCCAATTGTGTTTGTGTAGAGGCTCGACAAAGCCGGTTGCACCACGGTGGATTCGAACCCACAACCTCCGTGGTAGATAGGCTATTTTTGATTTTTTTTTTGAAAACTAATGATATGCCCAAAAGTGCAAACACCATGGTTGCAAGTGGTTATAAATCACAGCTGCATAATTGCCGTTAGAGATGTCAACACAAAGTCAAATAATGGGCGATATATCGGTCTTCTCTAGTACGAGCAGGGGAGTGTTCACGATGGGTAAAGAACCCTGTCAACCTGCCCTGGACAAATAAAGGTTGAGGAGATAAGACTACAGAATCCGCCGATAAATTAACCAGAATTAGAATTAGCCACGGAATCCAAAATGTCAATGTGTTGTTATTAGACTAATCTGGAACAAACACGCAGCTGGAAGGGAGCTACTTGCAAAGTGGGCCTAAATATGAAATGACAGCGAATAAACTGTGACAAATGGCGCCTGTGTAAAGTGTTCCTTTTAGTGGCGTTCAGCGACATAAGGGCGACAGTCTGAGACAATTAATATTTAATGCTCAGCAACCTTCACCGTAATTATGTGGCAAAAACAAATGTCGCACTATTGGCAAATTACCCAAACAGCAATTAACCCTTTAAGACCGGGAACACCGGGATATACGAGCTCATTTGTCGCGCTATGAGCTTGTAGATCTGCTATTTTTTTTTATTGTGAAAATGTGTGCACAGACATTTTTGAATATATATTTTTTAAAGCAAAACTTTTTTAAACTCAAATCTTTGCTTCTGGGGGGATTCTACAAATGTCTTCTAAATCCTAACAGTTTTTTTTTATGTTGCTATAATATCAGTGGTTCTCAAACTTTTTTCATGTCAAGGACCCCCGAAATGATATGTATTTGGCCGTGGACCCCCATCTCAAAATATTTTTTTCCACAAGCAAAGATTTGAGATAAAAATGTATACATATAGATAAATTATGTTCAAAGATTTGCACACATTTTCACGATTTCTTTCCAAAAATAGCAGATCTACAAGCTTGTAGGCAGAGTGCCGCGCTATGAGCTTGTAGATCTGCTATGTTTGAATAGCCAAAGACATCTAAAAAAAAATGACACAGATGCGTTCCCGGTCACAATGGATTAATTGATTTCTCACACACAAATCAGGGGCAGACCCGTCTCCATCTGTCTTTACGTGGTGATCTGAATAACTGTAACAGCCTCTGATTGACTACAGGTCAATCAATATGGACTGTTGAAGCATGGTAGTAATAGAACTCTGCTGTCGGGCACAAACCTTGTATCTCCATTGTTCAACTTTATTACCAACCATGCCCTTACATCGGTGGCTCTCAAACTGTTTAGTGTCAAGGACCCCCAAATGCATTATGTATTTGACCACCAACAACAAACATGGACGATTCATGTGCAGAAGTTGCTCTAAAATATTTCAGTAATGTCTGTGAAAAGATTAAAGGTCAAATGTGCTCCCACGCTTTCTGAATCCTTTTCAAAGCCTGCCAGTCAGTCTTCTTACCCAAATCCTTTTTCGGAACGGTAGATAAACGAATTTCATCACTTTTATGGAACGGTAAAACACCTAAGATAAGGAAGGAGTTCCTACAGAGACATAGTTCTGAAGGTGGATTAGCTTTGCCATAACCTCAGACATGGGCAGCGAATATACACACAATGATACTCTGGATACAGGAACCTACATTGACCTGGTGTGAACTTGAAACCAAATCATGTCCTACCACTTCACTTCTAGCCTTACTTTCATCTAAATTGCCTATTCAACCTAAATAATTCTTAGCTAATCCAAATGATGTCTCTACTTTAAACCCATTTTGGGCGGGAACCCCTATTTGTAACTATACCTTTCAGGACGGGAACCCCTTTTAGGGTTCTTGTTGCTATGTACAGTATATAGCAACAGATATTTGCTGTTGTAATTTTTGAATAAATATTTGAAGTTTTTCCGAAAACTTAGGTCAGGATTTAGAAGGCGTTTTTAGAATCGGCCTCAGGTCTAAATGGGTTAAGAATTTGGTCTCAATTCAGAGTTGCCCTTTGACTCAGAGGAATGTCTAACTAACCATAGTCCTATTCAGAACAAGCACCTTTTTCCCCCGCCCAAGAATGATGCAGCCTTTTCTTTGTGGCAGAGAGCAGGTCTTGTTAAGTTAAAGGGGTAGTTCACCCCCCAAATAACTTTTTTTCTATTGATTACTCACCCCATGGAGCCTTGAATTCATGGATATTTATTTGTTTTTGTCGCATTCCTTCCTTTATTATTTGATTATAATAAATTTAGCCCCATTGATTCCGGTAGGAGACACAAATGCATTTGTGTCTCCTACCGGAATCAATGGGGACACATTTATTATAATCAAATTATTGGCTTAGGAATGTGACAAAAACAAAAAAATATCTATGAATTCAAGGCTCCAGATGGTCAGTAATCAATAGAAAAAAAGTTATTTTGGGGGTGAACTACCCCTTTAAGGGATCTAAAATAAAGACAACATATTTTGTAGCTTCAGCGAACTGTGTGAAAAGTTTAACCTCCCAAATTCTCATCTGTTCCGATACTTCCAGGTTCGAAATGTTGTCCAAAATAATAATACCTCCTTCCCAAATGCTATCCCCAATTTGTTCATTGACACTATTTTGGACAATCTCCATGACTGGGAACGGTCTAATTTCAAAGGTTTACACTTCAAGTAGAAGTAAAAGTATTGAAAATTGGAAATACTCCAGTAAAGTAAAAGTACCTCAAAGTACCTCGTACTTAGTTACTTTCCACCACTGAGTATTAGTGGCATACAGTAGGAGGTGAGGGAGGTTCTCACCCTCTCTGAAGTCCTGCTTGCGGTAGTGCCTGTTGATCTCCACCTGGAACACCTGGTACTGGCAGAGGAAGGCGGCCATCTTGGCCGCGCTCTGTCTGCCGGAGCCCCCGATCCCCACCAGCAGCATGTTCCCTCTGGGCTGGCTGATGACTCGCACCACGCGGGTAACTACGGAGGGAATGCACACGTTTATACGTTTGTTTACACACACACCAGTGTGGCGCTTCATAAAATGTTGCGTACTGACATTGGTTGGGAAGACAAAGTAAGCTCTGTTACACGCGGGTAACTAAGGAGGGAATGGACACATCTACGTTTGCACTGAATATAAACACACGACAAGAGGAACACAGCACGAACGCACCCACAGAGACGCACTATAATTCAGAGACCAGACGGGAGTTACATGTACTAACATAACTCAGAGACTGGAAGGACTTACAAAAACGGTTGGAACTTCCGTCCCCAGATTGGCTTTTAACCCATTAAGACCTGAAGCCGATTCTAAATGTCTCCTAAATCTCAACAGTTTTCTGAAAAACGTATGTTTCTATATCAGTGGTGCTCAAACTTTTTCATGTCAAGGACCCCCAAAATTTCGGCCGCGGACCCCATCAAAATATTTTGTTCCAGGGACCCCCCAGAAGCAAAGATTTGAGTTAAAAATGTTCGCTTTAAAAATATATTATGTTCAAAGATTTGCACACATTTTCATGATTTTTCAAAAATAGCAGATATACAAGCTCGTAGCGCGGCACTCGGTGCCGCGCTATGAGCTTGTATATCTGCTATTTTTGAATAGCCTAAAGTGTAAAATAATGCTTTTTAGCTCAAATCTAAAAATGACACAGTTCCAGGTATTAATGGGTTAAAGACTCTTTTATGG
>NC_137620.1:35894398-35904398 GCF_963280865.1 Gymnoscopelus braueri | reverse complement strand
TCATGCAATCTATCAGCTGGTTAAGCCATCTGTGTGTGTGTGTGTGTGTGTGTGTGTGTGTGTGTGTGTGTGTGTGTGTGTGTGTGTGTGTGTGTGTGTGTGTGTGTGTGTGTGTGTGTGCGTGTGTGGGTGTGCGTGTGTGTGTGTGTGTGTGTGTAGTACCAAACAGCGGGGGCATCTTGTTGGGGCAGACGTTGTGGTAGGTGAGGTCAAAGTGGGAGCCCAGTTTCTCAGCCAGCAGACCGACAAACGCCTCCATGTCACTGTGGTCCACCAGCCTGTCACTGAACACCCTGCACACAATCAACACATGTCAGCCTATAGGGCACACACATCTGCACGCACAAACACTCTCTATTGTCGGTGGAAACCTTGTACTATGTCCAAAACTGTTACTTTTCAGGGGATTTTTTTTTACCTGTGTAGCAATGTAGTTATTTTCTAGTCACAAGCTCTACTTGTCATTGGTTCAATATTTATGAAACCAACTTAACCACTAACTTGAAGTTAATACTTTTTTTCCCCTATTTACTATTTGTGTATGACACTGTGGTATGACGCAGTAGGGCATTACACACAGCTCTCAGAAACCTAGTCTTTCTCTTGAGGAGGACTGACACTTTTTCAGAGGTTTAATATTCAATAACATGCTTGATATGCAGCAATTCTCATGCAAATCATTGCCCGCTTGAGCAACAGTGACTGTGTTTCCCGATATTGCTTGCATTTTAAAATATTCAGCATTTACCATTGTTCAGAGGAACACAACACACTGAAGTGTCCTGAGTCCTGGATGACTGAAGAATACAGTGCAGAGTGATACACATGTGGTACAAACAATGTCTCACCTACTTTTTCCAAATGTGTCAAGGTCAAGATTGGTAACAACGAGCCTTATATGTCAGTGTTTGCCAACCTGGATGCGGCAAGACAACATTCAGCCACTAGATGGCACACTTACAACACCTCTGCTGCATAAGGTTCACTATTTCCCCGATTCACTTCTAGAAGGCAGCAATCATGTAGTTTGCAACATAGATATAGAAACCTAGAAACCTCATTGGCCTCTGCAGTTCGTTGGAGCGACCCGTTTCGTATGGTGGCCGCCATACGCGCTGTGATTGGCCAGTGCCCGTTCCCCCCGGAAATGGGGGGTACGGGCACTGGCCAATCACAGCGTGTCTTTTCCAGGACTTGTCAGAATCTAGTTGTCCCGCCCCCACCTGCCTCTCATTGGCCTACTGAACGCCCCCTTCTGTGACGCACGCGGAAATTTCCAGCTGCCCCCCCTGGAAGCGGAAGCGCGCCCGCCATACAGACGCTTCAGAGCCAGAGGAGGCGTCTACCTTTATATGTCTATGGTTTGCAACATTGTAACGTGATGGCTCACTCACCGCCAAAGGGGAGAATTCTCCCCTTTTCAGTCAATGGTGTTTACCGCCAAAGGGGAGAATTCTCCCCTTTTAATTATTATTTTTTATTCTGTTTTTGAATTCCTAAAATGTTTCTCTAATTTTTGAGTATAAATTTATAACCCTAACCCTAACGAATTAATAAAAAAAAGAAAAAAAAGGAAAAAAAAATCCATTCACTTCAATGTTAAAAAATAAACGGACAAATAATTCACATTGTTTCTATAAAAAAATGATTAAAACCCTGGCAGTGGGTGATTTTATTATGAAAAAACTTTGGCGGTGAATGTGTTAATAAGGCAACTTACTGAAGCACACCTGGATAATGTTATAAATGGAGAGACCTGGACATGAGATGCCCGCTGAACATTGTGTCAGTCTATTGACATAGAAACGAGCTACAGTTAGTTATGTCTCAAATGACTTTTGAATTGATTGCAATTCTAAAGCACAGTCAGGACCAAAAGATTTCCAATGAGGACGTCAGCGTGGTGCTGATGTACTTTTCCTCAGTACAGATGGGTCAATACTGATATTAACTGTGGCCACTCTGCAATGCATAGCCTAATTACCATATTAAAATTGACCGTGGCCCTGTATGACTCTGTTTTTTTTCTTAATAAATGAATGCCCTATTTTATACTTCCTGCAATCCTCGTACAACAGTGCTGCGCAAAAGTAGCAAAAATAGCTGATCTACAACCTCAGAGCTTTTAGATGTGCTATTTTCTAAAGAAAAAAAAGAAGCCTATAATAATGACATGCCCTAAATAGGGCCGCCAGGTTGAAAATGGTTAAGTGTGTCTGTGGGTTTAATAAATATTGAACCAATTAAAAGTATTAACAAGAGCCTGTGACTAAATAGTAACTACATTGCATCCATTGGAACGCAAGGCTTTTTTCTTTTCTTTTTTTCTGAAAAGTAACCGTTTTGGACATACTAGGTTTCCACGTGACAGTGACCATATAGACCAAGCAATTGCCACTGCCCCCTGTTGGAACCGGCTGGAACCAGTGGCCCAGGAGGACAAACAGAGATACATTTTCACAACAGTTTTAACAAAATATGATTGTTAATACATCTTTATTTGAAATGTACATTAGACACAAGCCAACAGACTAGTGATACCTTTCAAAACGACCTTTTACCACGATTTCATGATGTTTGGATGGAAACTGAGGATTTGGTTAGCAATGCTAGCATGCTAACTCTAACCTTATAATTTACTACATGTTTGTGCATTTATTTCATATTTACATGTCGATTTAAGCTCTGAATTTCTGTACTCTAGTATGTGAAGAGTCTAACTGGGCTATAAACTCATTTGGTGCCCATTCTTCTGCTTTCCTGAAGAATGGGCACCAGCGAAATGACTGTCCTCCAGTCAAAAAGGTTCACATATATATAGAGCATCACCCTACCTCATTGTGACCTTGGCCCTGAATGAGTCTAAAATAATATTAACTGAGTGACGTACTCCATTGAACTAGGACGCCAGTTCTCAAAGTGGGTCCAAATGGACCCCTTACTGGTCTGATTAACTCTGAGAGTGTACAAACTCAACGGATCCATTTGTACACTGCCGGGGGTTAAATAAACACTGAGGAGTTGACAGTGTAGATTTTGGGTCCCAGAAATACAAAAATAGGGGTCTGTGACATTGACCCATTCAATCCGGGAAAACGCATACCTGTGACATTTTAGATTTGAGCTATACTCATTATTTTATTCCTTGGCTATTAAAAAAAATTGGAAAAATCTTGAACATTTTGTGCAAATCTTTGAATACATACATATTTTTGAAACCACATTTTTAACTCAAATCTTTGCTTCTGGGGGTCCCCTGGAACAACGTATTTTGATGAGGATCGGCGGCCATTTTGGGGGGTCCTTGACATGAACAAGTTTGAGAACCACTGATAAAACAACCCAAGTTTGACATTTGTAAAGATTAGCAGAAATGTTGATGATTTAAAAAAAAAAAAGCAGATATACAAGCAGATATACAAGCTCATCGCGCGGCACTCGGTGCCGCGCTATGAGCTTGTATATCTGCTATTTTTGAATAGCCAAATCTAAAAATGACAGATGTGTTCCCGGATTGAATGGGTTAAACTGGTTGAGAATCACTGAACTAAACCAAATGGACCCCTAAGGGTACGGTACACTCTCAGAGTTTACAGGCCTTTAACCCTTTAAGACCTGAGAAGATTCTAGAAAGGTCTTCTAAATCAAAAAAAAAATTTGAAAGAAAAACCCAATTTTTTTTCCTCGATTTTTCAAAAATAGCAGATCTACAAGTTCATAGCGCGGCACTCGGTGCCGCGCTATGAGCTTGTATATCTGCTATTTTTGAATAGCCTAAAGAAATCTAAAGTGACACAGATGCGTTCCAGGTATCAATGGGTTAAAGGCTGGACAGTCCATTTGGACCGGTGGTCCACAACAGACCTGAGGTTAGGAACCATTGCAGTATGACCAACACAGTGAGGTATAACAGACATGCAGCAGCAGGGAGAGAGAGAGGGAAGGTGGCTGGATGGCTATACCTGAAACACTCGTGGGTCCACAGCCGGGTGATGTTGTGTTTGGTGTCGTGGAAATCTCTGTGCACCCTGAGCAGACCCTGGAACACCTGGGCGTGCGCATACACACACACACACACACACACACACACACACACACACACACACACACACACACACACACACACACACACACACACACACACACACACACACACACACACACACACACAGTAGAGCTTGACATGGAACTGAACTGACCAAACTGCACTTTGTGTTCACTCACTGCAGAGAGAACTCAGCAAGTCAAACATGGCCGCCACGGATGCTACGTTGATTTTTTTAATTGTCTTTGTATCTAATGAATCGCCATCAACTGAGGTTCTGGAGTATCAGCCTCACGAGGTGATTATCAACATTATACATCATTTTATGTGGGTGTGCGTGTTATTATCGGCTGATATCAGCCTATACCAACAATATTTTGGTATATCCGCTGAAATTCAGTACAGTAGTTACCTTTTTAAAATATATTTTCTTTTCTTTTTCTCTTTTTTCATTTGCGAGTGAGTGAGTGAGTGAGTGAGTGAGTGAGTGAGTGAGTGAGTGAGTGAGTGAGTGAGTGAGTGTGTGTGTGTGTGTGTGTGTGTGTGTGTGTGTGTGTGTGTGTGTGTGTGTGTGTGAGTGAGTGTGTGTGTGCGTGTATACCTTGGAGATGTCCCTGAGGTTGAACAGGCAGTGTGTGTTGTTAGGTGTGTACCTTGCAGTGTGTGTGTGTGTGGTGTGTGTGTGTGTGTGTGTGTGTGTGTGTGTGTGTGTGTGTGTGTGTGTGTGTGTGTGTGTGTGTGTGTGTATACCTTGGAGATGTCCCTGAGGTTGAACAGGTAGTGTGTGTGGTGAGGTGTGTGTGTGTGTGTGTGTGTGTGTGTGTGTGTGTGTGTGTGTGTGTGTGTGCGCGTACCTTGGAGATGTCTCTGAGGTTGAACAGGTAGTGTGTGTGGTGAGGTGTGTGTGTGTGTGTGTGTGTGTGTGTGTGTGTGTGTGTGTGTGTGTGTGTGTGTGTGTGTGTGTGTGTGTGTGCGTACCTTGGAGATGTCCCTGAGGTTGAACAGGTAGTGTGTGTGGTGAGGCGTGGGCAGGAAGCGCTCGGTGACAGCGTGGTAGAGCTCCACGGTGGCCTGGGTCACCGTCTGACCCAACGGCTTCAGCTCCTCCTCAAACACCTCCAGCCTCTGCTTCACCATGCTGCCGTAGATGTGCAGGATCTGAGCGTCCTGCAGGGGGGGACGGAGAGGCAGCGTCTCGTCTCAGCCGTTATTCTATTATATCAACGAATCAACGCAAGCGGAGCTCTGCGGCACTCACACCTATGTCGCACTGCCGAGCCGACCATTATGGCTGAGTCATAGTGTTGGGGGATTTGTCAGAGTACCTGTTGTACCCGTCTGTCTGTGTTCCTTGTGTGAGAGAGGGCAGTTAGGGGTTAAGAGTCTTGCTCAGGGACACTTCGACACGTATAGGTAACAGTTTTTTGAAAAAAATCAAAATAGCAGATCTACAAGCTCATAGCGCGGCACTCGGTGCCGCGCTATGAGCTTGCAGATCTGCTATTTTTGAATAGCCAAAGAAATCTAAAGTGACACAGATGCGTTCCAGGTCTTAATGGGTTAAAAGTCAAACAGTAGCCTACAATATATATGCCTCTGAGATGTAGTGGAGAACTATAGGCCTAAAGTATTGAAAGATTGACATACCCAAGTAAAGTAAAATGACCTCAACATTGTACTCAAGTACTAGTACTCTCAGTAAATGTACTTTCCACCCACCGGTGATGATTTTACAAATGCCACACAGTGACACAAACAACAAGGCCCTTGAGTTAGATGGAATGGCGTGTGTCGGCAGAACAAAAAAGCCATTTCACGTGGAGCCACTCCAGCAGACTGAAGAGGGTTCCTGGTGGAGTGGTCCACTGTTTATTTCCTGAATGCATCATCACCGCGCCGGCCTGTGTGCACACAGACACTGCGTCTCCTCCTCCTCCTCCTCCTCCTCCTCCTCCTCCTCCTCCGGAAAGAGCAGGGAGAGAGAGAGGCAGACCGCACCACAAATAAGTCCCGACCGCCCGCGCGCGCACACGTTTTGTATTTACAATACTTGTGAGGACATCAGTAGTTTTAGAACTGTGGTTCTCAAACTTTTTCCATGTCAAGGACCATCCAAAATTTGGCCACGGACCCCCAAGTCAAAATATTTTTGTTCCAGGGACCCCCCCCCCCCCAGAAGCAAAGATTTGAGTTACAAATATTCGCTTAAAAATATATTATATTCAAAGATTTGCACACATTAAAAAAAAATAGCAGATCTATGCCGCATTATGAGCTTTTATATCTGCTATTTTTAAATAGCCAAAGTATAAAAGGTTAAAGTGGTTAAAATATTGTGATGCTATATTAACACATTTTGCTGGGGACCCCCGGAACCCCCTGGACCCCCCCCCCCCCCCCCAAAGGACCCCTGGGGGTCCCGGGACCCCACTTTGAGAACCAATGGTTAGAATTTTACGATTGCCATTTTCTTAATCCATTAAGGCCTGAGGCCGATTCTACAAATGTCTTCTAAATCCTAACAGTTTGCTGAAGCACTTATGTTGCTATATCAGTGGTTTCTAAACTTTTCCATGTCAAGGACTCTTGACACTCTTACATCTCAAAACGTAAGATATATAAGCCTACAAGTGAAAGTAATATAAACAACAAGTATAGATGTATAATTCCAACCCTAACATTTAAATGCCTAATCCTAATCCTAACCTCAACCTGAAGCTTTTCCTAATTGTAAGCCTGACTACAAATCGTTTGTTTTAACCATAAAACATCTATTTCTCTTGTGAGGACATCACAATGTTTTCTGAAATTCTATACTTGTGGGAGTGGGGACATTTGGCCCTCACAAGTATAATAATACAAGTAGTAGAGCGGATAGTAGGAACAATCGTTCACTTTGTGATACAAGCGTGAAAATTGGCATGAACATTCCTTTAGGTCAACTCTTTGACTTTTTTAATCGAGCCACTCAAAAATCCAAGATGGCGGCCATTTTTCAAGATGGCCGATACCTTAGTGGGCAGTTAAGTGATATGATGGTTTATTTGGTGATACAAGCATGAAAATTGGCATGAGCAGTCTCTGTGGGTCACTTGACAATACGCCACCCACAGCTACTTGAAATTTCAAGATGGCGGCCATTTTTCAAGATGGCCAACACTTTAGTGGAGCATTTAAGTTATATAATGGTTCATTTGGTGATACAAGCATGAAAATTGGCATGAGCAGTCTCTGTGGGTCACTTGACAATAAGCCACCCACAGCTACTTGAAATGTCAAGATGGCGGCCATTTTTCAAGATGGCCACCACCTTAGTGGACTAGTTAAGCTTAAGAAATCATTTAGTTGGTGATACAAGCATGAAAATTGCCATGAGCCGTCTCAAAAGGTCATTTGACAAGAAACCACCCACAGCCACTTGAAATTTCAAGATGTCAATCTTTAAATGATACCTTTTCTCATAGAAATGTATTGGGTTCCTCAAAAAGCTCTGTCAAGAGAGGTTGTTTGACTGTGTTTTGTCTGACTCCTCGCCCACGACCTGTCCAGTTTGGTAAGACCTGTCAGGAGTTGCCTCCCACCGGCATAGCTCTCAGGGTTCACTGAGGTAGGCCTAAACAAGCTCCCTTACCACGACAAGGTAACAGTCACAAGGGAGGATATATATATATATATATATATATATATATATATATATATATATATATATATATATATATATATATATTGTTTTTTTTAAACTACTAACTAAAATACTAAGGGGTGGGGAAACAAAAAATAAGATGAATAAATTAGCACAGTTGTGGTGCTGATAAGCACAGTTGTGGTGCTGAACGGACAGTGCTCCAAAATTATGAGTAATGGCTAATACTGAATGGCAATAGCCACGGAACCATGACAAACGATACTAAGGAACTAAACTGAAAATGTGCTTCACTGTTAGATATGGCAGTGGAAGGCAGTGGAAGCAATGTTACAAAGTAACAACTGAAAATTACACAGTAATAGACTAGATAAAAAGTAAAACATGATGCGTCGATGTGACGAGGGGAAGCCGAGCCATAGGCCTCCACTTGAAAACACAGAGGACAACAGGGAATAACTCTGGCAAAATAAACATGCAAATAGGTTCTAGCAGGGGCAACTACATAGGCATGTGAAACTGAGTCCATATCTGAAGCAGTTACACCTTCCAGTACATGCCTTGGAGCACCCACATTTGGTCAACTCCCAACAACTCTCCGCAATAGGTGGAAGTGGAGTCCAGAAGACTTTCCACTTCTCGTCCTGTTCCACCCATCCCCAGTCAGATGGGCTCTGCATTTGTGGATGTCGCTTCAATGCCTGTCCCCACACGTATCCAGCCTCATAAGAAGCATGTTTGGCATGCTCTTTGAGTGCTGCTTGAGTTGGTGGGATCAAGTCATATTGTCTTTGCTTTCTGGCAAAGAGATCAAGCCTGGCCTCGTTCACAGTTGTGACATCGCTGGACCGGTCATACATTAGATCTTCTTGGCCTCTTGACATGGATATCTTTGGTATCTTCAGTGTCTTCAGCAGATGTAGATGCTCTCTTTTGGGCCCTTTCCAGCTCTGTGTTGTTGAACCTAAGTTTACAGCTTGAATTATATTTTGCTCTGTTTCTTGTCGATGTGCTTTCTATGCCATCACCTTCATCTAGTCGGGTTGGACTAAGTAAGATAGGCAGAGCATTGATCTTATGAAATAATGGAACATTTCTTGCAATGGTATCATAACCAGTACGATCGTGCTCTCTGTTGAATAAACTCGGCTGAATGAGTTTTTCCTTGGTGACCTGCTGACAAATTAAACATCTGTCCCAGTTAGTTTTCACAACTGTTATGATGGCTTCTGCCATGTCTGCAGCATAGGCAGAGGCCGAGGGTTTATCCTTTTACCACCTTTTACCAAGCACTTTGATGTATGGGATACAACTAAGTTCGTGCCTTAACCCTACACTTAGTTCGATCGTTCATCCAATGCCATTTAAATCCTGAGCGATCTGTACACCATCCGGTTAACTAAAACCCCATTAACCTTGGCTCGGCTCTCCCGTGCTGGCACAACCTGTCAATTCAGGTGCGGCTATCTAACTGTTTTGGGGTAAATTAGACAGCATTTGGGATACCAACTTTCAATTAGCTGACATTGAACCCCACTCTGAGTTTAACAGCAGTGATATATCACCAGTGTGCCCTGGTAGTGCAGATATTCACTCTTATCTAATCTATCTATGATCAACAAATCAACACAACTATATTGTGATGTGTTAAAAGTTGTTCTTTAGCATAATAATAATAATCGTATAATCGTCCTTAAAGAAAAAAAAACATAAATTTCTATGAGAAAATGTATCTTTTGAGGATCCAGGGGGCGGCCATCTTGAAAATAGAAATGTAAAGTGGCTGGGAGTGTTTTCTTGTCAAGCAACCCTTAGAGACTGCTCATGCCAAATTTAATGCTTGTATCACCAAATAAACCATTATATAACTTAATTGCTCCACTAAAGTGTTGGCCATCTTGAAAAATGGCCGCCATCTTGAAATTTCAAGTAGCTGTGGGTGGCCTATTGTCAAGTGACCCACAGAGACTGCTCATGCCAATGTTCATGCTTGTATCACCAAATAAACCATTATATAACTTAATTGCTCCACTAAAGTGTTGGCCATCTTGAAAAATGGCCGCCATCTTGAAATTTCAAGTAGCTGTGGGTGGCCTATTGTCAAGTGACCCACAGAGACTGCTCATGCCAATGTTCATGCTTGTATCACCAAATAAACCATTATATAACTTAATTGCTCCACTAAAGTGTTGGCCATCTTGAAAAATGGCCGCCATCTTGAAATTTCAAGTAGCTGTGGGTGGCCTATTGTCAAGTGACCCACAGAGACTGCTCATGCCAATTTTCATGCTTGTATCACCAAATAAACCATC
>NC_137620.1:35889398-35891898 GCF_963280865.1 Gymnoscopelus braueri | reverse complement strand
ATATAAATCGGTGGTTCTCAAAAAATGTTCATGTCAAGGATCCCCAAAATTTTATGTATTTGGCTGCGGACCCCTATCTCAAAATATGTTGTTCCAGGGACCCCCCAGAAGCAAAGATTTTAGTTAATTTTCTTTGCTTTAAAATATATATATATATATATATTCAATGATTTGCAAAAATCTTCATGATTTCTTTAAAATAGCAGATCTACAAGCTCATAGCGTGGCACTCGGTGCCGCGCTATGAGCTTGTATATCTGCTATTTTTGAATAGCCTAAGTATAAAATATGGATAAAGTGGTTTACACGGATACGTTCCCGGGTTTGAATGGGTTAATATACAATACTACACGTGAACACGCAAGTGTAAAACAGACGCTCGACGCCTCGTCATGCTTCTGCTGGATGAGTTTCCAAAAAAGCGTTTCGCTCACGTAGTAAACAAATTAAAAACATATGCTGCTGCGCTCAGGAAAAAGAAACGTCTTGGTGGACAGACACACGCGGCCCCTTAGAGATTCCTTTTGCACACAATGGCTCACAATGTTTAGACAGCATTCAGACAGCTGTTTTATTTCACAAAATGCTGTTCTGTAATCCAAAACAGTTGGCTTTTTTTTTGTTATGTTTTGATGACCAAGAGAGACTTGTCTGAGAAATCTGACCCCAAGTTCTGAATCCCGTGTTTTCAGGAAGATATTTCATAATAGCCTACATAAAGAGAGATAGTTCCTCTTTTTAATATTAAGCGGTTGATATCGTACATACTGTTCTATGATTCTTATCAAAAAGTCAAAAGCATTTTCAACAAGAAGTTCATACTGTACAGTATATAAGACTCTCTGAGGTCCATAACTTGCATCTGAAGTTGTTTGCTTGAATATAACTTTGGGATGATGCATTCTAACATGCTTCTACAGCACTGGTTCTCAAAGTGGGGTCCGGGGACCCCCAGGGGTCCTTGATGGGGAGCGGACGTCCCTAGCTAAATCATTGATAGTTAGGATCCAAATGCACCCTTTATAATAGTAACAGTTTTGGACATATGAGGTTTCCACTCGACAGAGACACTATACATGGTTCTCATCATCATGTCTTGTGTAGGTATGTTTACTGTGTCTTGGAGTTTCTTATTATTATCTTCTGTAACATAAATTGCCCAGTTTGGGAAATAATAAACTGAACTTGAACTTGATCCTCCACTGGAGTGGGTGCTGATAGGATATTTTGAATGAGTCCCCTTTGACATAATAATGTGGAGGCAACAAAAAAAGGGGTTAAAAAATTCCCAAACTTGTGAACACTGATAATCGTTCAGATATTTTTTTTATTAGGATTGTATTTCTAGTTTTTAATGATAGGCAATTGTATGTTCATTTCTGTATTTGTTATGTTTTTTATTTGATTGTTTTTATATTAGAGGAATTCAAATGGATATTAGCTTCTAGCCGGCATGTTTAGTTAGACAGTTGGTTAATTTCACATCCATGTACTGGGTGTTCATTAATGTCCACAGTCCCGTCCAAATAAACAGATAAAGTAAAGTAAGTCTGAATGGCTTTTTGTTGGCTGACCTATGCAGTCCAAAAGAAACTTATTTCCCTTCGCTTCATTTTGTATTTTTTCACATAATAAGAGGCAATTAACCATCAAAGCTGCTTCCAATGAATTATTTCTCTCCTGTGACTTATTTCAAAGACCTAAACGCATGTGTGCACAAGCACCTGAGTGTTTCATTACATGGGAGATAGACAGTTAGCTGAGAAATCTAAGCTTGTTAGAATTGTCGTAGCAGTGCTAATGGCAACGAATGGGGTCAGTGTGTCGTCTCTGTTGGGTGGAAACCTCACATGTCCAAAACTGTTACTTTTTTCAGGATTCAAATTCGGAAAAGTAGCAGATCTACAAGCTCAAAACTAGTTTCGAGCTTGTAGATCGGCTACTTTTTATACTTGTGTGTGATGCTGTAGTATGATCAAGTAGGGCATTAATTTACAAAAAAACGTGAAAAGTTAAAATATGGAGATACAAGGTTTCTGCCCGACAGCAATGATATACTGGTTAACTAGCCAATATATAACCATCCCCCCTTGTGGTCTCAGGCCAATTTGGACAGAAACCAGTGTTACACGTCCTTTAATGGATGGTGTCAGAGTAGTAGAGTGAGAATGTTCCCCATGGTTGTTCTAAATCGTGGGTGGAACCAGATCACGCTCGCTCCCTCTATAGTGCAGTGGTTCTCAAACTTCTTCGTGCCAAGGACCCCCCAAATTGATATGTATTTGGCCACGGGCCCCCACCTGAAAATATGCTGTGCCAGGGACCCCCAGAAGCAAAGATTTTGTGTTAAAAATGCTCGCCTTAAAGAGAAAAAAAGGATTTAAAGATTTGCACACATTTTCACGATTTGAATTTTATTTAGCAGTTCTACAAGCTCATAGCAGCGAGTGCCGCTTTATGAGCTTGTAGATCTGCTATTTTTGAATAGCATAAAGTAATG
>NC_137620.1:35872139-35889198 GCF_963280865.1 Gymnoscopelus braueri | reverse complement strand
ATATATTTAAAGATTTGCACACATTTTCACGATTTTCTACAAGCTCATGGCGCGGCACACCGAGTGCCGCACTATGAGCTTGAAGATCTGCTATTTTTGAATAGCAGAAAGTAATGGGTAATGGGGTTAAAATGATTGCGATGCTTTATTAACTAATTTCGCTGGGGACCCCCTGGTACCCCCCCCCCCCCCCCCCCGCCCCCATTGGACCCCTGGGGGTCCCCGGACCCCACTTTGAGAACCAATGCTCTAGTGTTGTGGCTGTGGGTGTCACTCACTTTGGAACCTCCTCAAGGACCCCTAGGGGCCTCCCCGGACCCCCCCCCCCCCCCCCCCACACATTTACTCACACTCTCCTCTCTCTCTCTCTCTCACCTTGATAGCCTTGGTGGTCTGCTTGCGGCGGTCGTACCAGAAGCCGTAGTCCATCCAGAGGCGCAGCAGCTCCAGCGGGGGCTGGGAGCCGGACGGGTCCGGGGACGGCATGTTCAGGTCGTCCAGGAAGCACAGCATGCGCTTCCCGCCCAGCGGCACGTACTCGCCCTTGGTCCTCTTCTCCACGCGCCGCTCCACGATGGCCTGGAGGTTGTTGGACGTGGTCTGCATGGAGGGAGGGGGGGAGGGAGGGGGTCGACTGCATTATGTCGCTGCTGTCGAACAGAAACCTCTTATCTCCATATTTTAAAGACGGGGTGCCGTGATTTTCAGTGATTGTTTCCCCCCCTAAAACATAATCATCAGGTATTATAGTTATACTAGGAGGAAGATTTTTTTCAAAAAAGTGTACAGAAAGTGTTAAAATTATGTTTTTTATGTGGACACGCCTCCAGTTCATTAAGTTTCTCACCTTAGCACCTCCTCCACCACCTTAGCACCACCCACCTGTCCTAGTCCCTCCTCCTCATGCCCACACCTGTTGTGTTATGATAATGAGGGGGAGGGTATCTTTTTACTGTGTCATTAAAGTGCTGTTTTTCTATTGGCATGTTTGACCCTCAAGGTTTCAGCCTCCAGGAAGAAACTCAAAATAGTCAGAGAAGACATAAAACACCATAAAAACACCACCAGGGGGCTTAATGAATTCTATCAACCTCATAGACACATGAAAAACAGAAAAAGTGCAAAACCATGGCACCACCTCTTTAACTTTGTTTTTTTCCTACTTGATCATACTACTGCGTCACACAAAAGTATCAAAAGTAGCAGATCTACGTGTTTTGAGCTTGTAGATCTGCTACTTTTGCCATTTTTGAATTTGAATCCTGTAAAGTAACAGTTTTGGACATATGAGGTTTCCACCCGACAGATACAGTATGATGTCAGTAATATTTCTTAGCTTTTTACATGCCAAGGACCCCCCACAGAGTCACAGCCTCTGACTGTGGTGGTCCCACTATATTCTGAAATGGCTTAAAAAACGTTTAAGTTTTTTTTTCTTTTTATAACGATAAATTAAATAGCTATCTAGAAGCTCCTATGCTCCCTCTCTGCTATTGTGGAATATTCTTTGAAAAATGGAAATTGTAGCCCAAAAAAATATTCATTTTCCATTTTTCCATCCTTTGAAAACCGATGTGTTAACTGATTAAAGGTTTCTTGAACAACTGCAGTCAGACCCAAATTTGTACTCCACTGGGATCACTGCTGGTGAAAACACTCAGCTGTTGAAACACAAAGAAATGCTCTGCTTTGAAACAGTCTTCATGCAACTCTACAGCGAAAACTGACAATTCACAGAAACAGAATCCGCTAATAGAGACCCACCTGCCTGCTCACTGTTATGGAAAGCCCTGTGTTCAGGTTGCTGAACAAAGCTCTGACTGAAGGTAGCTGTGACAAAAGACGCGTGCACGCGCGTGCGTGTGTGTGTGTGTGTGCGTGAGTTGCACAATTACGTGGAGAAAGTATGAGAGAGAGAGAGAGAGAGAGAGAGAATGAGAGAGAGACCAGGCCCAAGGATTAAAACAAGGTGAGCGTGAGAGCGAGTGAAAGAGCGTGCGCGCGCGAGAGAGAGAGAGATGGATTGATAAGGGAAAATGAGACAAGCCAGGGAAAATGGATTAAATTGGTAAAGATAAGAGGAGAGTAAGAGAAATTGGACTATTAAGAAAAAAAGGGCGCCGCATGAGTCAGAGATAGAGTGAGGCAGAACGGCACAGAGGAGAACTGAATAGATGAACCCACATATAAATAAAGGTTGTGGTGACACAGGGAGAAAGAGAGAGAGAGAGAGAGAGAGAGAGAAGGGGGGGGGGGGGGGGTCGTGTTGGAGCGGTGGGAAGGGGAAGCGTCCGGCGCGGGGGGCGCAAGATTCATGGGGGGCACTTAACCAGATATATGTGCATGAATGGCCAACGAGACAGATGCAGATGAGAGATAGAGAGGGGGGGGGGGGAGAGAGAGAGAGAGAGAGTGAGAGAGGAGAGAGAGAGCCTGGTTTAGACTTAGTTGGGCAGGTGTCCCGCACCGAAAATAGTTGCGGGCCTGTAGATCTGCTATTTTCCGGCTCTTAAGATAGACAGAGAGAAAGACAGATCAGAGAGAGAAAGAGAGAGAGAGATAAAAAAGAGAGATGGCACCAGGTTAGAATGACCCCTGGAGGTCTGGGTGTGTAATGGTGATAAATACGGGCGAGGGGCGGGGGAAGAGGAGGAGGAGGAGGGGGAGGAGGGGGAGGGAGGTGACGGATGGCGATGAGGGTGGTGGGGGGGTGGCTGTACGGGCCGGGGTGGGTGCCTCCATCACACCCGGCTATCTAATAGCCCTTCATCAGCAGCGGCCAGGGGCTGACGCGACTCAGACTAATTGCGGGCGCCTTGGAGCCACGCTCGCACTGTAATTGTAGGAAAAGTGAGATGGAGGCTATATGCAGAGCTGGTGTGAGCGAGAGTGTGCACGTGTGCGTGCGTGTGCGCGCACACACACACACACACACACACACACACACACACACACACACACACACACACACACACACACACACACACACACACACACACACACACACACACACACACACACACACACACACGCACACACGGACGTGCATACACCTGCACTCGTTCACCTCTGCTTGGCTAAAGCTTCCTGCTGTCTAGTCTACTTACATGACGGAAGAGAGGGGAGAGTGTATGTGTGTGTGTGTGTGTGTGTGTGTGTGTGTGTGTGTGTGTGTGTGTGTGTGTGTGTGTGTGTTTGTACGCAGTGTTGGGGAGTATAGTTTAACTATGTATAGTTTAACTGTATTTTGCTGTAGCTTGCTGGGAGATTAACTACATCCATATTTGTGTAGCACATTTAGTAATTCAACTACGGCTACAAACTACAATGTTGGGTAATAACATGACATTAATTCATTTTATTTTACCATTACCGTGTTCTTGTACCAGAACACAGTCATAAAATAGCACTGGTGTTCTAGCCAGTGCTGCATATGAGAGGCTTTTCAGCGTTGACAAGGATGTTTTCAGTGCCAAAACGGAACCCCATGTCCTATAAGAACTTTGAGAAATTGCTCATGTGTCGCGTTAACAAGAGATTCTGCCCTGGTATCTGAAAAGATTCAGACTACGTTGATTGTTATTTAAAATAAAGAAAATGTTATGCAGGGAGGAGCCTGTTCACTTTTTAAAGCTGAATAATTATATAATTAAGAGAAGTGCGTCGATACAGTTTGAAGTTTGAAGACTGTGTGTGAAGATTGACATCAGATGTCATGGTACGAAACTGATGCGTAAAAGTCAACAGATCCTTTTCTTTAAGTCTCTAGTCTTTACTTTAAAAAAACAGCTAATTGGTCTATACTCACGACACGACCAATGAGAGAAGTGCGTTCAGTGTTGCTAAGATACGATAGGCATGTGCCTATGCTGCCCCCCACACCCTTCCTACACATAGGACCACAATGGAAACAAGTCCCCAGGACATTTTTGTGTTATCCTTTTAGCCTTAATGTCTGACCGTACCGCGTTACATTTCTGACTAATAATGTATTCAATCAATCAATCAATCCTCCATTCAAACCACAACAAACTTGCGAGCATGACAATGCGACAGCGCTATCCGGCTCAGAACAGAAGTTGAATGTCTAAAGAATAAAACTAAAGAGACGTCAGAAGTATAGAACTGAGTGGGGGAAAAAAACAAGGGTGGCTAGAAAGTGTGACGGAAGTTTCTGTACAAGGCGAACAGCACTGAATGCGGCAGCGTTTTTTTCCATGGTAGAATCCATGATGTAAAACAACATGCATCATGGGAAATCCACAAGAAAAGTGAGAAGCAGCATAGAAGCCAGGGAGCACTGACACAGTACCATGGTATGTGAAATACTAAGCATGTTGATTTTCTTTTTAAAACCCAACTCTGGTTGTTGTTACTTAGTATGAATTTAGTATGCAAATATGACTAGTTAAACTAATGGGTAACCATAAGGATTGGCACTTCATGAGGAGCTTGTATGCTTTGAAAATGGTGTGAAATAAGGTACAGTATACAGTACATGATTTGAACATGCTTGAACATTTGACATTTAAGGCCTAATTTCAACTATTGCTATAAAACCTGTGGAAGTCATTATGGCATTAAACAATAAGTTCAAGGGTAAATTTAGGAGGTTCAAATCATGTCCACTTTACTTATATATGATTTCATACCATTTTCCAAAGCATACTTGTATTATTTCCTTTTTTTCACATTTTGGAAATAATTGTTCGAACGACTGCAATGGTGTAGTTAAGCTACGCTTTCAAATGCTTTGTTGCATTTCTTTTTACAGTGGAGTCTGGGTTTGGGCTGGCTGGCTAGTTGGCTGTCCAACTGGTTGGCTGGCTGGCTTGCCGGCTGTCTAGCTAGATGGCTGACAGTCTGCCTAACTAGCTAGATAGCTGGCTGGCTGGCTGGCTGGCTGGCTGATACACATATAAAAACAAAGTTGCACAGACATAAACAATATACAGACTCACGCTCACAGGTACAGAAACAAAAGGCAGTACACAAAATAGACAACCACACACACAGACAGGCCAACCTGTGAGGACATGTTGACTGTGTGGACGGTCCAATGGGACGTGTCCAGACCCTGCAGGACGCCCTGGGCCACCAAGGTCTTGCCTGTTCCCACCGGGCCGGTCAGCAGCACCGGATACTGAGCCATCACCAGAGACCTGACCAGGAAGCTGTACCGCACCGTGTCCACCGTAGGAACCACGATCTTATAGAACGGAGCACTAGAGAGAGAGAGAGAGAGAGAGAGAGAGAGAGAGAGAGAGAGAGAGAGAGAGAGAGAGAGATGTATAAGTTTGGGTGGATGTACAGAAGTTTAATTGGACTGTATTGAAGTTTAGGTGGACTGTATGATTAATTGGACAGTATTGTATGTTTAGGTAGACTGTATAGAAGTTTAAGTAGAATGTATAGAAGTTTAATTGGACTGTATGTTTAGGTAGACTGTATAGAAGTTTAATTGGACTGTATGTTTATGTAGACTGTATAGAAGTTTAATTGGACTGTATGTTTAGGTAGACTGTATAGAAGTTTAATTGGACTGTATGTTTAGGTAGACTGTATAGAAGTTTAATTGGACTGTATGTTTAGGTAGACTGTATAGAAGTTTAATTGGACTGTATGTTTAGGTAGACTGTATAGAAGTTTAAGTAGAATGTATAGAAGTTTAATTGGACTGTATGTTTAGGTAGACTGTATAGAAGTTTAAGTAGAATGTATAGAAGTTTAATTGGACTGTATGTTTAGGTAGACTGTATAGAAGTTTAATTGGACTGTATGTTTAGGTAGACTGTATAGAAGTTTAAGTAGAATGTATAGAAGTGTAATTGGACTGTATGTTTAGGTAGACTGTATAGAAGTTTAAGTAGAATGTATAGAAGTTTAATTGGACAGTATAAAAGTCTAGGTGGATGAAAAAAAGTTTATTTATAGGTGTAAATGATTTAGTTGGACTGTATAGAGCATATATATATATAGTACAAGCTCCAAAGTGTCTCCCAATGTCTGCAATGGACAAAAACCCTGCACATGTAGACCAGTACCCATCATGTCGATCAGAGGTTGATCAAAGAAGTCAAGACAAGTCCGTTATTTGCTTTATTTATTTAGGTCTTGAGCACGTGCGAGCGTGTGCACACACACACACACACACACACACACACACACACACACACACACACACACACACACACACACACACACACACACACACACACACACACAGTGAGGTGAGAGCCTGTTGACTGAGTGTGTGGGGCGGTGACTAAAGCGGGCTGCAGGTGTCTGGCATGCAATCAGGTTTGCTGGGCCAAGGCACACACAAACATGCACGCGCGCACGCGCACACACACACGCGCGCGCGCGCGCGCGCACGCTGAGCATGGGCACACAGGGCCAGACGGTGACTCACTTGGCTGCGTAGCGCCAGCCCTTAGGCAGCTTATCTTGAAAAGGGGCCCAGGTTTTGTTCTTGGTGTCAACATAGTAGTCGTAGATAGTGTGCTGGAACAAAGAACAGAAAAGATAAGGAGTTCACTGACGGTCTCTGCAAATAATAGTAATAATAATAGAGTTCACGCCCTCTGCCAACTTATCAAAACGCTCCGACAGATGGCGGGGCAACACACGCACACACACACACACACACACACGCACACGCACACACAAGTTTGTATAGGTTAGGGGTTCCTAAACTTTTCCATGCCAAGAACCACTCAAATAGCCCATCTACATACTTACAACTCGTTGCAGCTTGACGTTTTGTGAGGTTTCATTTTTGCTATTTTTGAAAAGATTATTTTTGAAAAATGTCGACATGCATGCCATTTTATGGTGTTAAACGTCCGGTTTAACAGTGATTGACATGACCAAAACAGCAACACCACAATAATCTTATATAATCTATTTTAACCCATTGAGACCTGAAGCCGATTCTACATGTCTCCTAAATCTCAACAGTTTTCTGAAAAACGTATGTTTCTATATCAGTGGTGCTCAATCTTTTTCATGTCCAGGACCCCCAAAATGATATGTATTTGGCCGCGGACCCCCATCAAAATATTTTGTTCCAGGGACCCCCCAGAAGCTAAGATTTGAGTTTAAAATGTTCGCTTTAAAAGTATATATATTCAAAGATTTGCAAACATTTTCACGATTTTTCAAAAATAGCAGATCTACAAGCTCGTAGCGCGGCACTCGGTGCCGCGCTATGAGCTTGTATATCTGCTATTTTTGAATAGCTCAAAGTGTAAAATAATGCTTTTTAGCTCAAATCTAAAAATTACACAGTTCCAGGTCTTAATGGGTTCTTATACAATCTATTTGAATGATTTCTTTCTTCTTCCTTTATAATTGGCCCCCCTGGCGTCCCCTGGCGGGGGGGGGGCCCCCACTTTGAAAACCACTGGTTTAGAATGCCAAAGAAGACCTTGTTGGGAAAGGAGCCCTCCATCTCCCGGAGGAAGTTGTCCATCTTCTCTCGTCCGCTCTCGTCCACGGAGGCGCAGGCCGACCAGACGAGACTGAAGATGAACCACAGCTCCACCATGCGAGCGTAGTGCTCCGGCTCCGACGGGTTCACCTGGGTGGAGGGGGAGGTGGGGAGAGAGAGGCAAACAAACCAAGAAAAATACATCAACTATAAAAGCGGTTTTCAACCTTTTTTCATGCCAAGGACCCCTAAATTGATATACATTTTGCCGCGGACCCCCATCTGAAAATGTTTTGTGCCAGGGACCCCCAGAAGCAAAGATTTGAGTTCCAAATGTTCGCTTTAAAAATGTTATATATTCAAAGATATGGACACATTTTGAAGATTTTTCAAAAATAGCAGATCTACAAGCTCTGCTATTTTTGAAAGCTAAGTGGTTAAAAATGATTGTGACACTATATGCGCGTATATGTCCCCCACTAACTAATTTTACTGGGGACCCCCTGGTACCCCCCCAAAGGACCACTGGTGGTCCCCGGACCACTGGTTGAAAACCACTGAACTATAACATTGCGCTCCTCTGAGGGCAGATCTCCACCATGAAGGGTTGCCTTTCGCTTTTGTGCCGCCGCCCTATGGGCAGAAGTGAAAGCACTTTTGGAGGTGCGTGCTATAGAGGCCACTCTATACATGCGGTTCGAATTTGTTTATGACAGGTTGTTGCGTTCATGATATATGCTGTTTTGTTTAAATAGACCCTGCTTACAAATCTTTGAGGGCAATTACAGGCAAATGGTATGGAGTACAGTATTTTATGGAGTATCAAAACCCTGTTTGACGGCACGCTGGGCAAGACCTGGGATGTTGGTTGTCTAGGAAGTTGACAACCGGAAATGGTTGAATTTGGCGGAAGTACCGCCCAAGGAAATGACGTTGATGCTTTACAAATCTGTTAACATTCTCCGTGAATGAAACGAGTGTTGTGATTGGTAAAAAAAATATTGTTTCCGGGGGAAACGGAAATCCTATCCACTCAGGACTTCCTAGACACTCGCTGCTTTATGTCGTGACCAGGCTCTTCATTTTGCAGATGAGTGAGGCTGGGACAGAGGCTAGTTTGAGGGTCATTGCCACGTGACTCATGAGACCGATTAAACCTAATTTGGAGGGAAGAATTATAATAATCACGTTTCTGCAATGTATGTTGCCCTTGGACCCTTCTATTTGGTTTCATTTTACACTCTCAAGAGTTAAAATAAGAGTAAAAATATTGTTAAACATCCGCATTATTTAATTAAATGTTATTTTTATCAACATTTGCCTGTTATCTCTCCTATGCAACACAGCATGGAATTGTGGACAAAATCTTATCCAACGATAATAAAATATTCAACGTTTTGGTGTCTGAGAGTCTAAATCTCATCAAATGGTGGATCCGTGGCTCAAATGCCGAATAAATGATGGTCCTTGAGGTGAAAAGGGTTGAAAACCACTGCATTAGAGCAAATGCAATCAGTAAAGGAAAAATCACACCCTGTGTGAAGTGGGCGGTGTCTTGCTAGCTAATCACAATACTGAATGGAGTCATGTACAATCATGTACAAGAAATAAATACATTTATTGAAACACTCTTTATGATGGACGAAACCATAACTTAAAAAAAACAAAGTTATGTTTTTTTTAAAGTTATGGTTTCTTATATAGGGCTATGCACATGTGTCATGTGACACTGGCCAATCACAGTCCTGAATAGACTGTGATTGGCCAATCACGGTGCAGGGTTAGGCGGGGTACTTTTTGGCCAATCACAGCGCAGGATTTGTTGTACAAATATGTACAAATATCCAAACCTCACTTATAGGGGTGGTTTCACCGCCCAAAAATACATGAAAATAAGACAACGGCATGGCTTCCAAGCGGATCTCCCTCGTCATGGTGACGATGTCATATTGATGACGTTGCTCTTGCTCAAATATGGAGGGGCGGCGGCCTGCGCAAATCGCTGTTGTCAGGCAGGCAGGCACGGCAACCGGTTGTGTTGTGAGTGAGGTCAGACCAGAGCTCTGATCAGCATGTATAAGATTTGAAGATCATTTCTCATTCTGCATTCCACAGAGATTAAGTGTGCTTACTGAGCGTTGTGAGAGAAGGAGATAGAAAACATAGGGAGTCAGAGAGAGGATAAATAAATTGTCCATTCCCCGAACCTACAACTCCGTCCCCATCACAGTCCATGTATAGATGCAGAGTTGATGATGAACCGCCACTCCAGGAAGGAGTGGGGTCTCAATCTTCCCAGACTAAGGTCCGCTGCACATATGCCGGATCTCAATCGAGCCACGACGACCTCTATTACTGCCAAATGCCCAGAAATGGACAGATCCCATCAGAATCCTGTCAGCAAATCACCAGAACTGTAACCAGCCAGGAACAAGGAGACACAGACAAACCGAAATCCTACAGTCATCAACAGTTTACCAAGACTTTGACTCAACCAGGAGCAGTAAAGACATATCAGCTGACTGATACAGGAATGAAAACTCACATCTGTAAACAGTGTGATAAGAGTTTCAGTAGGTTAAGTACCCTGAAGAGACACCAGCGCATCCACACTGGAGAAAGACCTTTCTATTGTAAACAGTGTGGCAAGAGTTTCAGTACGTTAGGTCACCTGAAGGCACACCAGCGTATCCACACTGGAGAGAAACCTTTCTATTGTAAACAGTGTGGCAAGAGTTTCAGTACGTTAGGTCACCTGAAGACACACCAGCGTATCCACACTGGAGAGAAACCTTTCTATTGTAAACAGTGTGGCAAGAGTTTCAGTACGTTAGGTCACCTGAAGACACACCAGCTTATCCACACTGGAGAGAAACCTTTCTATTGTAAACAGTGTGGCAAGAGTTTCAGTAGGTTAAGTACCCTGAAGACACACCAGCATATCCACACTGGAGAAAAACCTTTCTATTGTATACAGTGTGATAAGAGTTTCATTACGTTAAGTCACCTGAAGGAACACCAGCACATCCACACTGGAGAGAAACCTTTCTATTGTAAACAGTGTCACAAGAGTTTCAGTACGTTAAGTACCCTGAAGACACACCAGCGTATCCACACTGGAGATAAACCTTTCTATTGTAAACAGTGTGAAAAGAGTTTCAGTAGGTTAGGTACCCTGACGACACACCAGCGCATCCACACTGGAGAAAAACCTTTCTATTGTAAACAGTGTGGCAAGAGTTTCAGTTGGTTAAGTCAACTGGGGACACACCAGCGCATCCACACTGGAGAGAAACCTTTCTATTGTAAACAGTGTGGCAAGAGTTTCAGTACGTTAGGTCACCTGAAGACACACCAGCTTATCCACACTGGAGAGAAGCCTTTCTATTGTAAACAGTGTGGCAAGAGTTTCAGTACGTTAAGTTACCTGAAGACACACCAGCATATCCACACTGGAGAAAAACCTTTCTATTGTATACAGTGTGATAAGAGTTTCATTACGTTAAGTCACCTGAAGGAACACCAGCGCATCCACACTGGAGAGAAACCTTTCTATTGTAAACAGTGTCACAAGAGTTTCAGTACGTTAAAGGGATACTCCACTTTCAAATAAAATAAACATTTAAAAAATATATTAAAAATAAATGAAAAAAGTAATGGAAAGATCACGGCCCCCTCACGCATTAGAGTGTCCTACTAATGTGTGAGGGGGCCGTGATTTTGCCATAACTTCTTTCATTTTTTTTAAATATATTTTTTTAATGTTTATTTTATTTGAAAGTGAAATATCCCTTTAAGTACCCTGAAGACACACCAGCGTATCCACACTGGAGAGAAACCTTTCTATTGTAAACAGTGTCACAAGAGTTTCAGTACGTTAAGTTACCTGAGGAGTCACCTACGTATCCACACTGGAGAGAAACCTTTCATCTGTAAACAGTGCGACAAGAGATTCAGTTGGTTAAGTCAACTGGGGACACACCAGCGCATCCACACTGGAGAGAAACCTTTCTATTATTAACAGTGTCACAAGAGTTTCAGTATGTTAAGTTACCTGAAGAGTCACCTACGTATCCACACTGGAGAGAAACCTTTCATCTGTAAACAGTGCGACAAGAGATTCAATCATTTAAGCAATCTGAGGACACACCAGCATGTCCACTCTGGAAAAGCTTTCACCTGTAAACAATGTGAGAAGAGATTCAGTCGGCCCAGTACCCTGAAGAGACACCAGCGTGATTTTTGCAAGTCGACTGTCTGTCAGTAAAAGTCAAAGTCGCATCGACATGTCAGAAATTACCCCATTAGGGGATCATCCCAGGTTTGTGGATAAAGCCAGAGAGGCAAGGTTGAGATGGATTGGACATGTGAAAAGGATGGATCACTCATCCATCCTTACGCATTGAAGGATGCTGAAGATGGAACTGCCAGGTGAGAGAAGAGGAAGGCCAAAGAGGAGGTTTATGGATGTGGTGAGAGACGACATGCAGGTACCGTAGGTGGCATGAGTCACTGAGGAAGACGTAGGATACAGAACCAGATGGATACATACGAAGATAGATACTAATGAGTTATTGCAGGATATTATATAGGCCTATCTTCTTGCACTATTGTACAATAATATATATATCTATGTATCTATGTATCTATGTATCTATGTATCTATATATCTATGTATCTATATACGTGGAAGGAACAGGTTATTCCAACCAGTTCCCTTCCCCTCTATCAGGCGCCCCGGCTGTCATGGGGGAGGCGTATAGCGACCAGGATTACTACATGTTTTTGTGAGGGTATTAACTACCCTAGGAGACAGGGGGAGAACACGCAAACTCCACACAGAGTAGGCCCTTTCGCCAACCCCACCTAGGGTATGGGCACTGATGACGCGGAGGAGAAGACACACCCCCAGCGCCCACAGCGTCACCTGGCGGGAATCGAACCAAGGACCTTCTAGCTGTGAGGCGACAGCGCCACCGCGCCCCCCACCATGCACCTTATTTGTAAACATCATGTTTGGATGGATATGCTCCTGTAAGCGTAAATATGTAGATACCTTGTGTTTTTTTTATTCCTTCTTTTTTTCCCTTGCCCCCACCCCCCTGACCCCCCTCTTCTTTCCTTTCTTTTCCTGGAAACGATCAAAACGATGGAGCTTGCACAAACATGAATTTCACCCACTGTTTTACACCTGTAAACCTGTGATGTGACAATAAAGACAATTCTGTTCATATTTTTCTACCAAACAATAGCACATAGTTGCTGAGGTAAAAGGAAAAGGGGGAAAAAGGGGTTTGATAAATCTTGAATGCAGGATACTGCAATGCCCCTATCCATTACTATGGATTATTATGGATCAGAGCTATATTGATGGGGGCTGTTGTTTTATTTGTTTGTTTTCTGGACTGTCTTGCCTTTATTGACAGTCATAGCGTAGCGAGACAAGGAACAGGGAGAGTCGGGGAGTGGCAGAAAAGTTCCGCCCGGCCCGGGTATCGAATCAGGGACTTGCTGTCAGGCAACAGAGCCTATAAGGTACGCATCTTAACCACTCAGCTATCGGTGCACATGGTGGATATGTGCCGTTTTATTTTCATTTCCAACTTCCTGTTGATTGAACCATTTGAATTAAGACGAAGTTCCCTACTGGATCCGCGTATTCCAGAATAATCCAACCGGGATTAAGGCTCTTAAAGGCTCTTAACACACCGTCAATTTTGTGATCTACCATCTTGATTTAGAATACATTATGGAATGCTGCAGGTGGACAATTACAGACCCATTGTTTTTAGTCAAAACCTGTTTTCAGTGAGTGCATCTTTTCAAATGAGTTGGAGCAATGCAACGCAATGCAATGATAATAATAATAATAATAATAATAATAATAATAATAATAATAGAGCTTTAAGACTAAATCAAAGTACACAAGGGAGTGGTCGTACCCCATTTTCGGGTGTGGCGAGAGCGTGGTAGAGGCGACAGAGGGAGGAGACCGCACTGAGTTCGGCGACGGGGACCGGCTCCTTGCAGCTGCTCCTCTTGAAGGACAGCGTGCTTTCTGTGTAGCGGTCAAACAGTCGCCTCAGGTGCTCCACCTCTGCCTGCAGACAGACAGACAGACAGACAGACAGACAGACAGACAGACAGACAGACAGACAGACGGACAGACAGACAGACAGACAGACAGACGGTGCATGACGGATGGACAGAGGAAAGACGTACAGAGAGAGAGAGAAAAGAGAGAGAGAGAGAGAGCGAGGCGAATGTGAGAGAGGAAATACTGTCGAGTTCCCACACGTTTTCGATGCATTTCCCCTGACATTTTAGACATGTTAATATTGGCTACCGATATGACTTTTTTGTTTACTGATATGACTTTTAACCACTTGAGATCGTGTCAAACCGTGAAAAGTTTGGCAAATGTTTTAAAATGTTTGAGAGTAATTTTTTTTCTTAATGTATTATTTATTTAAAGTAATACTAGGTAACTTTTTCAACAAAACTAAAGTTAAATTGTATATCTTTTGTGAGTGGCAAAGGTTTCACAACACCCACTCCATGAATTTCACCCCCGAAAGCCTTTTATACATATATTTTCTATTGAACGGTGATAGGGGTGTCTTTCCCTCGAAAATGACGTCATGTAGCCGGAAAACGGAAGCGGAAATATGATTTGAAGGTCGAAAAACAACAGAAAAATAAAACACCGCTCACGGTAACTAAAGCTCCACTGGCTAAGAGAAACGATCCACAGATCGTATAAAACAATTCAAAGAACGCTTTTTGAAACGCTTCCGTCTTCCGGTGAAAACAAATCGAATTCTGGGTAACAGAGGAATAAATAAACGGCCTGCAGTGACGGTAATGACCAGCAGAGGCTGCTAAAAATCGTTATTTGTGGACTTGCACTGTATAACTTTAAAGAACAAATAATACAAATCTACAAAACGGGGCGTCAACAGTTAATGTGGTTAATGAGGGCCTTAGCACTTCATCCCTTCCAGTAACTGGTAAAAGCAAGGGTTTTGGGCTGGTTGACCCATACAGTAAGTAGACATGGGTGCATCACAGAGTGTTGAGTTTGGCGTTTTGTACCGGGTGTCGTTTGTCCAACCAGGACTGAACGTAGGGCTTCCATCCCAGGTCAGAGCAGTCGTAGTAGACCACCCCGCAGCGAGACACCGTGGCCGGCGAGGCCATCGCCAGATCCTCCACCTCGAAGAGCAGAGACACCTGGAACCAACACACACAGAACATACAGTATAACCAGTGGTGGAAAAAGGTACTCCATTAATTTACTTTAACCCATTAAGACCTGGAACTGTGTCATTTTTAGATTTGAGCTAAAAAGCATTATTTTACACTTTGGGCTATTCAAAAATAGCAGATATACAAGCTCATAGCGCGGCACCGAGTGCCGCGCTACGAGCTTGTAGATCTGCTATTTCTGAAAAATCGTGAAAATGTGTGCAAATCTTTGAATATATATATTTTTTAAAGCGAACATTTTTAACTCAAATCTTTGCTTCTGGGGGGTCCCTGGAACAACATATTTTGACTGGGGTCTGCGGCCAAATAGCCTACATATAATTGTGGAGGTCCTTGACATGAAAAAGATTGAGCACCACTGATATAGAAACATACGTTTTTCAGAAAATTGTTGGGATTTAGGAGACACGTAGAATCGGCTTCAGGTCTCTCAATGGGTTAAGTAAAAGTATCAATATTGCAATGTATAGAAACACCCTGTTACAAGTAAAAGTCCGGATATCAAATTGTACTCCCATTTTACACTGTACAAATGGGAGTGTCCGTCATAGATGTGTGATGTGATGTGACGTAAATAATGTGCCGACAGAATGAAAGCATTTTTTATTTTGCGCATATTCTTCTGAGATGATCACTAAATTGCCTAAAATATCTAATAATTAACAAGAAATATAATTTCATGCCTAATAGTTTTCCCTCTATACCTGTGGAGGCATGGAGATCCTCTCTCCGTTGATCAGAGTGAGAACTTTGTTGTCGTCCATGAGGGAGTTCATGCTCTCGATCCACAGCGTGTCCACCGGTCCGTCCAACACCAACCACTTCTCATCCGCCTTCTCATCTGCAGCCGTGGACAAAGTTTATGGTGGAAAGTAACTAAGTACATTTACTTAAGTACTGTACTTTGTACAATTTTGAGGTATTTGTACTTTACTTGAGTATTTCCAATTTCCAATACTTTTACTTCTACTCCACTACATCTCAGAGGCAAATATTGTACTTTTACTCCACTACATTTACTTGAAAACTTTAGTTACTAGTTACTTTTCAGATAATAAACTATGATATAATGAAACATACATTAACCACTCTAGCCCTATTTTATACATAGGCTATTTGAAAATAGCAGATCTACAAGCTCACAACGTGTTGCGACGCGTTGTGAGCTTGTAGATCTGCTATTTTCAAATATTTAGTACTTTTACTTTTGGTACTTTAAGTAAATTTTGATGCCAATACTTTTGTACTTTTTTTAATTAATTTTTTTATTCTGGACTTTTACTTGTAACAGAGTATTTTTATATTGCAGTATTGGTACTTTTACTTAAGTAAAGAATTTGAGTACTTTTTCCACCACTGCTGTCGGGGCAGAAATCTCCATATTCTAACCTTTTGTGTTTTCCCGTAAATTAACGCCCTACTTGATCATACTACAGCATCACACAAAAGCATCAAAAGTAGCAGATCTGCAAGCTCGAAACGTGGCGCGAAACGGCGCGTTTTGAGCTTGTAGATCTGCTACTTTTCCTTTATGCACAGTACCTAACCCTGTAAATGTACTTAGTTACTGTCCAGCAGAGGAACACGAGGACAATGATGTGTGCTAAAAGCGGGTCAGAAATATTCAGGAGAGGTCCAATTGCCATCCTTCAATCTGAAAACACCCCTGAAAATAATTCCCTGCTGAAATAATTTCACATTTACTCAGCTCAAGGTTACGTCTTCTCATTACAACGATACTTCCTGGGGGAAACTCCTGGTAATATCAACATAATTAACTTTCTCATGAAAAAGAAATAATATACTTAATAATTAATGCCTCTATAGTAAGTGCCCTCCAAAAATGACAAAATGACCCAAGATTTTAGACAGAAAGAGGCACCAGGCAGAAAGGGTGCACACCGGTATTGCAGAGGTGCTGACCGTGGAAGAAAGACGCCGCATGACTCTCAGCCAGGATGCAAACACTTGGGCAAACATTCTCCCCTGCAAATGTGGATGAATTGTCATGTTTTGGGATACAATGTCTGTCTTGGGTTACGTCACAGACGTGATATGCCCATATATGGAGACCGCTTGAAAACAGACTTTCAAAAATCTAGTTGTGAAGGCCGCATAGCGGCCTAGTAATGTATTGTGTCTCTCTCTCCACGCGCGCGTGTGTGTATGTAGAAACATACAGTATATTTATACATATACAGTATATATATATATATACACATATATATGTATACATACATATGTATATATATTATTGCGAACGCGGAAGGAGGCGCGCGAAGCTCGCCTCCGCCCAAGTGGAGCTTACTATGAAACCCTGCTCGGCTTGTGTGTCCCGTGTGTCTGTGTGCAGTGTGC